>NC_091565.1:31036826-31066826 GCF_042767895.1 Penaeus vannamei
TGCCCCCACCCCCTCACCAGAAAAAATTCTAAAACACCCGGAGGTACTTTGCAGATCATATGAATAGGTCCTTTGTTATATATTTTTATAATTACATGTGTAGATCAGTCAATATGAATATTAGGGTAGTGATGTGTGCTTTAAAGACAATGGTTAATCTTAATGGCTAATATCTGAGGTATAAGATGCATTAACTGAAATTTGAATATTCTTGTAGAGGACAAAAATTTGGTCTTCAGTACATGAATGGTAAAGCACAAATGAAGGTAAAAGCACCATGGAAAATGCAGCTCTTGGCCAAATTCCACTAAGTGCTGCTGAGTTTCCAACGACATTTGTGCAGTGCATACTAAGGTAGAACGTACAATTTTCCCTCCCTCCAACCTTTCCCACGGGCAGTTCCCTCAGGGCACACCCCATCAGAGTAACTTTGACTGCTGAATAGATATTGTGATGTGGAGTTAGGGACTTAGACTAAGGTGACTGCATTTGTACTGTAAAAGAAGTACCAGTCCTTGTACAAACAAATCACAGAATTGATTACCATTTCTGTGCGACAATCTTGATTCGATAGTCCCTAATAGTAAGGGAAATGCACAAAGTTTATTAAGGCCTCATAATCACCGCTAAACTTTGCTATCTATCACTGCTCAGGTTCTAAGTTGCTGTTATTTGTTTACCTTTACCAGGAATAACACCCAACACTGACTGCTTCTACGCATTACTGCAATATCCGAAGTAGTTCATGTGTTTCTTAAGTGTTTGTCAAGACTATATTTGGCTAATTATCAGTTCCTAAGTTCACCGGCCAGTCAGCGATAGAATGCCGGTGAGAAATTTTGCGTTTCTAGTGTTGTGTTGATTCTGGGTTATTCTTAAGCCTGTACAGTGGAAACTTGAAGAAGAAATAGACTTTAGTAACTATCCCACTTTAGTATCTGGGCCCATCAAGAGCTCCAAATGCCAAAAAAAGTGATTAAAATCGAATCAATCCAGACAGTAGAAAGCTCAAACAAAAGTTTCATATTTCCAGATATAAAGGTTCTTGTTAATGCAGCTATATTTTGTTGTACATACCAAGGCGAAGAGAATGCTTGCTGGGGGTGTTGGAGAGTGTATCCCCCCATCAACCATCTCCCTCGGGCAGTGCCCGAAGTGCCACGCCTAGTCCACGACAGTTTAAATTGTTAGATTGCTTTGTGATAAGCTTAAAGACGCGACGCGTGTAGATAGAGAAAACTGGACACCGCCATCTTATAGAGCTTGGGAAAAATAGAAGGGGACAGCGTATAGTTTAAGATGCACCGGCCTTATAGATTACTGCTAAATGGCAGAAAATATACTTATACGCGCGACTGCCTTTCAAATTCAAAGTCGATGAGCTTGTTTACCTTGCTAGGAAAACACAACACTGACCCACAGAACGCATTTTTTTGCGTTCGCCGAACTAGTCCCCATGTATCAGTACGCGCTTGTCAAAACGATATTTAGCTAATTATCTGTGTCTGCTCAAATGCGCATTTATACCTTTAAAGTCTTTTAGTAATGTTATTATACTTCATTTGCATTTTTATATCTATCTACACCCTCATATCGAATCCTGAGCATCCAGTGTTTCACACTTTCTTGCGCCAGCCACAGGTTGACAGCTCACCATACCGCTCATTTCGAGATTAAAAGCCGGTGAGAAATGTTGCATTTCCAGTGTTTTGTTGATTCTGGGTTCTTTTTAAGACCTTTACAGTGGCATCAAAGAATAATTAGACTTCAGTAACCATCCCAGTTTTATATCTGAGCCCATCAAGAGCTCCAAAGGCTGACGAAAAGGTGATTAAAATCGAAGAGCAATACAAACAGTACAAAGAAAAACGAAAAGTTTCACGTTTCCGGATATAAAGGTATTTGGTTTATTATTTTACGGTGTGAATGCAGCTCTGTCTTGCCGTACATACCGTGGTGGTGAGAATGTGTCCTGGGGGGTGTTGGGGGGCTTGCCCCCCATCAACCCTCCCCTCGGGCAGTGCCCAAAGGGCACGCCTAGTCACGGCAATATATATTGATATATTAGGTTGGTTTTATTGGTCAATACGTTTTGGGGGGTTGGAACGTGTGAATTCCTGTAGAGTTTTACTGAAATGTGGGTTGGTTCCCTTAGAGTTTTGATTTATTTCGCGTCAGTCCGTGAAAACTTTCAAAGATGACGGTTACATCCGTAGAGTTTCATTGGCCGATTTTAAGTGCTTTTTGTGCTAGTTTTACGCATTTTTGATCGTTATTCTCCTTTATTTAAGCTTGTTTTACCCCATAATTTCCCTGATATACTTCATGCCCTCCCCGGCTAATGGGACTATCAAATCAAGATTGTCGATGGAGAAATAGTACTCGATCTCTCCTCCTAAACGATTCATTCGCAAAAGAAACAATTCTGTAAATCGATGAAGTCATAGGATTTAATGCAGAAAAACATTTTTTTTCGACTTAGTCTCTGAGAGGAAGCGACAGTCGCTCTATAACAATTACCTTGAGGCTTAAATAAGAATAATAGCTTACAAAAACGTGTAAAACTAGCACAAAAAAACGCTAAAAATTGGGTAATGAAACTCTGCGGACATGTCCACCATCTTTGAAAGTCTCGTACCAACACGTCAGAGTTCGAATAACTCTACGAGAATCTTTTGGCAAAATCTATGGGGTTTCACACCTTCCCGACCCAAAAAAACGTCCCAACCCCTAACCCAACCTAATCTTAGGGAGATGGGCCGATGAGGGGCAAGCCCCACAACACCCCTTCGGGACACATTCTCTTCACCTCCGTATGTACGGCAAGATAGAGCTACATCCATACTGTAAACAATAAACCAAATACCTTTATATATCGAAAGACCGAACTGTCAATTTTCCTTCTTCTTTCGCTGGTCTATTGTGGGATAGTGGATCACTTCGTTTTCTTTATCACTTTTTTTGATTTTGGGTACTTGAAGTCCCTTAGACATGGAACTGCGATAGTTATTAAGGTCTTTTTTCTTCTTTGTTTCCACTATATAGTCTTAAGAACCACCTAGGAATCGACGTAACACTGGGAAACCTGAACATTTCTCGCGGTCTCCTGTTACTGGACTGCCCTAGGAATCTGTCCTGTCAAACCTGGCGGCAGGAACGCGAAAATGCACCTGTGCAGAAGGTGCTTCAGGCTGATTTCTTTAAATCACTGACCAATAAATCTTTGAAACATGAAAATGAGGTATAACAACTGCTTAACAAAGGCCTTTTGAAAGCATATATGTGGAACAGCAGACACTGATAATCAGCCTAATATCGCTTTTGATTGCAACAGCATAGTAATACAGGAACTACTTAACAGAGCGCAAGAATGAGTTGAGTGGTCAATATTGTTTACATTCACGATGTCAACATGGCGAGGGACTGGGAAAGATGGGTCGGTCTTCTCTCTTCTCTGTCTTTGTAACTCCTTTATTTTCAAATTGTGCACCGTGGCCAAATCTTCTGTTTTTTACATTTTCCATTTTTTCTCATGTGGAATACTATTCTTGTCTTGTGTTTTTTTGTTTTTACATTTTCCATTTTTTCTTATATGAAATACTATTCTTGTAAGTTTTCAATTTACATTTTTTTGCTAAAAAAAAAAAAAAAAAAAAAAATCACAGGAAAAACAAATACTGACTGCATAACTCATTATTGATATCCCAAATAGTTCATGTGATACTACTTTGCTTGTCAAAAATTAAATCTTACTTTTTATCTCTGTCTACTATGTTAGACATATATGCTTTTAAAGATTTGTTAATATTGTTATACTTCATTAGTGCTTTAAGATTTATCTATGCAGTTCTTTAGAATGATCTGTGCATCGTGGGTTTCAGATTTTTAGTCTTCACCCGCATAGTTTGAGTAGCTCACACTAATGGCAAATCTGTGACAGAAGGCTAAGAGAAATATTGAGTTTCCAGTATTTCGTTTATACTGGGTTATTCTTAAGAGTATACAATGGCAACATGGAAGAAATGTACCCCTTTTCCTTCCCCTTCCCTTAATCGAATCGCTGCTGGGTAAAAAAATCTTGGCCAAGTGGACGTAATAACCGTAAATAGTTGGCATGCATCAACAGATTCCCGTTTGTACCCAGCTCGTTTGGTACTTAGTGAGTGACATTTGGTTTTTAAAAGAAACTTTTATTTTGCTATGATTTACAAAAACAATTTTGAAGGTGCTCTTGCCTAAAATCTTTACTATATGAATGAAGCCACAACTATCAGAGAAAAATTAACTCATGGGAATGGTCATTGATATGATGCCATCCGCAATAGCTTGGCATGTACGTATGTGCCAGCCAGTCGGCTAGTGGTGTAGATGAGAGAGTTGGGGAAAATAAGAGGGGTGAGGGAGGGTAGGTTAGGGGAGAGATGGGTAAAGAATTTGGGAGGGTGGTCAGAGAGGTTGGGTAAAGATTGGGTGGGGGAGGTGGGGAAAAGAATAGGTAAGGGGAGGGTGGGTGGGGGAGAGGTGGGGGAAAAGAATAGATGAGGGAGCATGGGTGGGGGAGTGGTGGGGGGAAAAAATAGGTGAGGGGAGCATGGGTGGGGGAGTGGTGGGGGAAAAGAATAGGTGAGGGAGCATGGGTGGGGAGTGGTGGGGAAAGAGTGAATAGGTGAGGGAGCATGGATGAGGGAGTGGTGGGGAAAAGAATAGGTGAGGGAGCATGTGGGTGGGGAGTATGTGGGGGGAAAGAATAGGTGAGAGAGCATGGGTGGGGGAGTGGTGGGGGAAAAGAATAGGTGAGGGAGCACGGGTGGGGGAGTGGTGGGGAAAAGAATAGGTGAGGAAGGGGGGTGGGGAAGAGAAGTGAGGGGAGGGTGGTCAGGGGGTGTAGGTGGGTGGAAAGATGAGGTAAAGAGGAGGGTGGGTGGGGGAGAGGTAGGTGTGGGAGGGGGTCAGGGGGAGGCACAGAAAAGAAGAGGTGAGGGAAGGTGGGTGGGGGAAAGAAGTGAGAGGGTGATTGGGGGAGAGGTGGGGAAAAGAAGAGGCTGCAGGGAGGGTGGGTGGGAGAAAGGTGGGGAAAAGAAGGAACAGTGAGGGGAGGGAGGGTGGGGAAAAGAAGTGAGAGGGTGATTGGGTGGGGAGAAGTGGGGAAAAAGAAGAAGGCAAGGGAGGGTAGGTGGGGGGAAAGGTGGGGAAAAAGAAGGTAAGGGAGGGAGGGTGGGGAAAAGAAGTGAGAGGGTGATTGGGGGAGAGGGTGGGGAAGTTGGGAAGAGGCAAGGGATGGGGTGGGGAAAAGGAGGGGAGGGAGGGTGATTTGGGGGAGATGGGGGAAAGGGAGGGAGGGAAGAGGAGGCATGTGGTGCGGGGGAGAGGGTGGGTGGGGAAAAGGATAGGTGAGGAGGGGGAGGGTGGGTGGAGAGATGGGGGAAAAGGTGAGGGTGGGGTGGGGTGGGGGAGAGGTGAAAGCGAAAAAGAAGTGAGGGAGGGTGATTGGGGGAGAGGTGGGGAAAAGAAGAGGCGTGGGGAGGGTGGATGGGGGAAAGGTGGGGAAAAGAAGGGGTGAGGGAGGGAGGGTGGGAAAAAGAAGTGTGAGGGAGCAATGGATTGGAGGAGAGGTGGGGGAAAAAGAAGAGGCAAGGGAGGGAGGAAGGGTGGGTGGGTGGGGGAGAGATGGGGGGAAAGAGGAGGTGAGGGAGCATGGGTGGGGGAGAGGTGGGTGGGGAAAAAGAATAGGTGAGGGGAGCATGGGTGGGTGGAGAGATGGGGAAAAGGTAGAGGGAGGGAGGGTAGGGAAAAGAAGTGAGGGGGAGTAAGGGATTTTGGGGAGAGAGTGGGGAAAAGAAGAGGGGAAGACCAAGACATTCACAAGGGACACATGCAGGGAAAGGCCATGTCATTTGCAAAAGGGAAAAGACCAAGACACAAGAACAAAGAAACAGGCAGGAGGTAATTGCATAGGTGAAGAAGAAACAAAGCAATGTGATAACAGGTTGATTAGATTGCTTCTGTAATGATAATAGAATACAATGACTTGTTAGCTTGCAAATACTTCTTTCTTTCTCTTCTTTTCTCCCTTACAGAGTTATTTTCTTGCAATCATAATGTCTACATCAAGTCTAATTCATTTAATTTGTTAAAAGAGATGTGTATAAAATAAGAAATGCCAATCAGTCAACTATCAGACTAGGGATCTAGTTAACCCACTCGTGATACGTGACACCGGAAAAAATAAACATGGCCAGCTGTCCCACTGGTGTGAAGCTAGTTCGGAGCTTGCACTCTGATTTTGTTTGCCTGGTGGTGGGTGGGTGAGGCAGGTTTCCCGCACTGGCCCACATGTGCCAATTTGATACCACCCAGAAACGCGGATTATCACCTCTTCCAAATAGGACCATCGCAAGTGGGTTTAAGTTCCCCAAACAGGCAACAATTAAATGTCACTCACTAGGGTCTGCCTGATTTAACCTGTTTTAATCCGTTCCTTTATATATATATATATATATATATATATATATATATATATATATATATATATATATATATATATATATATATATATAAATTTTCTTCTTTTTTTTTGGGGGGGGGGAGATTTGTTTCCAATATTGCTATATATTATGATGGGTGGCATGTACGTACATGCCATAGCTGTTGTAGACCGAAAAACGGAGTTTGTTTTTCTCCAATAGTAGAGGCTTCATTTATTTGGTAAAGATTTTAGGCAGTAGAACCTCTAATGAAGGTAAGCCTTCAAAATAATATTTTTATTAATTATAGAAAAATCAAAGCTTTTATGTGACGTCGCTCGCAAACTACCATAATAGCTAGGCACAAATGGGAAACTTCCAATGCGCGGCAGCAATCCTCTTATGTCCACTTGCCAAATTTTTATACCAGTCTGCCTTGGGTTAAGCAGGCCTAGTAGACAACTCCTTGGTGGCTTGTTCTCAGAGCCTTGCATGTGTAATCAAAATTGAAATAGATTGAAACAAACAAGTAGTGAATGATCCTTCTGCTGTGTTTTGGGGGGATGGTTGATCTGTACAAAACAGGTGGTCTGAGAAAAAATAAAGAGGAAACATAATGATATCAGCCATTTTGAAAAGCATGGAAATGGAGTGAGAGGAAAGTTGCTTGTGATGTAAATTTCTTTATTTTCTCTTGTTTATATTACTGTATTTTTAAGATAACTAAAGAATGATAGGGTGTTATTCACTGATATCTAACTCCTTTACTACACTACACTACAATTTTACATCTTCCTGTATTTCTACTTCCTTTCCCATAGGTTTAGTCCATAAATTATTTCATCAATTAGGGAGGGTTTGCAGAATTCTCTGAAATTTCAACGTTTTAAGAGTTTGATGCTTTATAATGCTTATATATGCATTTCATATTTTTCAGGTCTTTGCCGCCCCCAGTGACATGGGCACAGCGAAAAAATCTCATCTTCCTAACTATCTGTGTTGAAGACTGCAAAGCTCCCACTGTTAACATAGAAGCAGATAAGGTGTACTTCAAGGGCACAGGAGGCACTGAAAGAAAAGATTATGAATATACTTACAACTTGTTTAAAGATATTGATACAGATGTGAGTAAAAAAAAAAAAAAAAAAATAAAAAAAAAATGTTTTGCTAAATGACAAAAAAATTATAATTGCCATGATTGACTAAGTAATATAACCAGGAGTATTCTGGTTTGAGATATTACATGTTTATTTTTTTTTCTTTATATATATTATGCTTAGTCTTATTATTAATCCATTGATTAAACTATTTCTAACTTTGGATAAATCTTTTCATGGTCTTTGAATATTTTATGCTGGGATGAGGGTGGGTGGGTCCATGTGTGCTTGTAGGTATGTGAAAATTAGTTTTACTCTGTATATTATCAAAATTGTTATTTTAAGTATAATGGTAGAAATTCAGTTATTCCTCTCTATGTAAATTTTGCGTAAAGATTTATTGTTCATCAGTGTATTCTCACTTAATTTGATAACTGAACTTTTTGTGAACAACTTTTTATGAGACCATTTACTACCCTTGGGCCACACAAAATTATTTACATTTTGAAATTTGTACAGCCTTGCCAAAGTCCTAGATCAGTTTCTTATGCATTTCCTTTCTGCTCACAGAAAAGCCGTAGTTTTGTACGAGATCGCAACATAGAGCTGATACTGGTCAAAAAAGAGGAAGGACCTTACTGGCCACACCTGCTTAAGGAGAAAACGAAGCAGCACTGGCTCAAAGTAGATTTCAGCCGGTGGAAGGACGAAGATGACAGTGACGATGAGGAGGGCCAGAACCAAGACTTAGAGGAGGTATGGGACTTATTCTTTTCCAGATGCTGTTGCTGTTTATTCTACTAAGGTGTCTTTTACCTGTTTTTGCTTCCTCTGTCCTTATTTGTTTCATTTCATCTTTCCCTGATATGATTTTCTTGTCATCCCCTCCTCTCCCTCTTTCACACACACACCCTCTTCCAACCCCCCAACCCCCACATGTGCACCCTCACTCCCTCTTTCCCCATTTCTTTCCACTTTTTTTATTATATTTTTGTTTCCTTTTTCTTTGCTTATGCTTTTTCTTGTCTACATTTTATTTTTCTTTGTTTTTTCTACTGTTGACATTGACTATATTTCTGATTATAAAAAGATGGGAAATAGCAATATGAAGGGAAATCAAGATACCATAACCCTCTCTCTCCTCCATGAAATAGATGATGCGGCAGATGGGAGGTCTAGGTGGTGGTGGAGATGACAGGCCATCCCTCGATGACCTCGAGGATGAAGATTCCGACGACGACGATCTCCCTGACCTGGAGTAACTGTGTCAGTAGCCTAAAGGTTAGGAATAACTTGATTACTTGTTTATTTTACTGAATATTTAGGCACTTGCAATTAAATTTCTTTTAAAAAAGGCTCTTTACAGAATGGAAGAAATCAAAGTACAGTTTATGGTAGAATATTTTGAGGAAAAGCTGTTATTTGCTATCAAATAAAGATAATGAAGAAACGTTAATGTATACATTTTTTCCAGAGGCCTTCGCAGACCACTTCTTGCAAGTGGGTGCAAGTGATGCGTCGTGGTAAGCTGTCCTGTACCTAAGTCAGTGTGTGCGAATTCCAGTTACCTCCAGATGGACAACTTTGCTATGTGGGATCCACTGCAGTTGGAACAATACAAAGAATATTGTCCCGCGGAGTTTTTTTGTACACACAGTGTGACTAGACTTGACTGCCCTCCTTTGTGCAGGGTTCCAGTGAGCGTGGATTAGTGGCTCTTTTCTTTTTCTCATTTTCTTTTCTTTTCCAACCAGCCTGCCATAAAAAAGGAAAAACTAAATTATATTCTTCATTTCTGTTTCCATATATACATAGCAAACAAGAACCAAGCTTGATCCAGAACAGTCCTTCCAAACTTAGTTAGAACTTTTATTTTTTACTTTTGTTTTCTTTCTTGAAGTCTTGGCCTGGCAGCTCTGGAGAGAAACTTGACCCACCTTTCTGCCCCTTCAAAAGAAAAGTGAATTAAAATGGAAAGTGCTGTCTTTTAATTTAAACTTTGCAATTTATCAGATAAGCAGATTTTTTGTTTAAGAAGCAACTACATGTTGTTTAGCTTGCAAATATTCTCATCTTTACATGTCTGTTATATGGCAAAACTAAAACCAAAAAATTCCACAATCCTGTGTAGGCCTTACATTATTTATTTGTCAAGGTACATGGAGTTAGGTTTGACGAGAAAATCATATTGATTGCCCTCAGCAGACCAATTTCTTGTGTTTTTGATGAGTCGTGATGTAATGAGAGAGTCTAGGCTATTCCCACGGCTTAGCACATGAAAACTTTGTAAGGTTATTTCTTATGTTTATATTTATTATTGTTGATTATAAATATTTCATTTTTAATTTTTTTATGAGGGAGAAAAATTTAATTTAATTTGGTAGTGTGCATGTGAAGAGTAAAAACCTAAAAGTTTATTCCTTTTATTAAATTGGGACGTGAGTTCTTGGTCTTACAAAGAGATCTCGTAGAACCAGTGGATAGAGTACATCTGATGTTTGCTGCCTTAGTGTCAAAATTTTGTATACATATATTATGTCATATCATCATTGAAACTTGAAATCAAAGTGTTTTTAAGACATTGTGATTTTGTACCACCTGGGGTAAGTCTTTCTATATATATACTCTTGGCAGAACAGCATACATACCTGAAGGTTTTCTTCCAATACACGAGTCATGATTCAAAGTGTTTTATAATCCTGTTTGTATAAGTTAATGAAAACTAGAGATTTTTTTCATCGCAGAAATTATTTCCGTTTATTAATCTGTCTCTGTATATGATTAAAGTCTTTTTGAGTTGAAAATTTAGTTTTGTATTTCTTTCTGCATGTAAGGGAAATGAAGGCAAAGAAAGAATTTGAGAATAAGATGGTTGTTTGAACTATGCTCCAGAACATTTTTCTCTAATATGCAACTGGGAAATGTCTTGGCTTAAAGAGAACTGTAACGACCAACAATAAACAAAACCTAATATATATCCTGTTCTCGATTGTTCAATTGTTCATTTTAATATATATCCTGTTCACGAATGTTTGATTGTATTTTGTCAATTCTACAAAAATATATGAATTCGACAGCAGAGGTCTGGTTAAACAGTACTTCACTAATCTTCTGAAAGATGAACTTCAAATGAAAGTTACTCGAAAATACTTTTTATTTAAAGTTTACAGTACAACATAAATGTCTAAATAAAAAAAAAACTTGATAAATTAGTATCCAAATGTTTTGTAAGACGGTAGCGACAGCCTACTGTGTCACCAGATTTACAGTACCTAGTGATATTGGCAAAGTTTTAAATACCTACAGCTAAAACTGAAATCTGACTTGGGATGGAAAAGGAAAGTGGAAACAAATTACTACACTACCACACCACTCGCTAATACCACAAACTTGCCAGTAAAAGAATTTCAAATGTGAAGAATTCTCTTTGAGAACACACCCAATCCCTTACCCGTTGTTGTCGTGGGAGGCTAAGGGGACGGAGACTGAGACCCAATACAGTGATCTCCCCTGCCTTGGACCTCAGCCCTCGACTCGACTAATTTTGCCTGGTCTTTTTCCCCTCCAGCTTTTGTTTCCATCCCTTCTCCATCCCCTTCTATTATCTACTTCCTAAGGTGTGAGAGCCGTGCTGAGAGGATGAAAGGCTGTCCTTTTGCCAGTCCTGAGCGGCCTGCGGGAACTATGGGCACAGTAATACTAATCTAGCTCCTACCTTTCACTAGCGATGGAAGTGGACCAGTTGATGCCTTTTTATATAATCCAGGTTCCCCATGACCAGTAATGAAAATGTAATCCCTTTATTAGAGGCAATGAGGCTAGCCCCTTTATCAAATAGCCCGACCCCAGGCTCTCCTTTGACCACGACTCCGAACACAAACTACTACCCACTCCTCAATGCCTACTAGTGCACTACCCACCCAAGCGAGAATCAATCTCCAGGAGACATTCCTACACTCCCAACTTCCTCAAATTCATCAACTCTACCCCCGCAACCTTCATCAAGCACCCAATCCTCCCATATTACTACCTTACAGCCTTATTCTCCATCACTCTGTAATACTCCCCCTTCCACGCGTCCCCGACCATCCACCACCACCAACCCTACAGATATCTTAAATACTCTGTTTAGCCCAGCTAAATGGGACCGATTTTTCGTGATCCCTTCTACAGCTCCTTACTCAGACAACACTCTTCTCTTTCAACAATGCCTCCAAAAACAAGTAGGCAGAGTCCCTTTCCATACCAGACGCGATCGCTCCCGTCTTGTAACAGTCAGATCAGAAACTGAATCTATAGCACTATCAGATTTAACAGATCATTCTGGCAACCCCATTCCTGCAGAACCTCATCCAACCCGTAATACTTGTACCGGAACTCTCTCTCTCTCCCCAGCAAACTGCTCAGTCGATACCAAAGATTGGTCAGACTGTGGAGAAGACTTACTAGGATGCCTCAAAGACCAAGATGCGAAATCAGTATATTGCTACACCATCCCTCCTAGAGGTCAACGAAAGAATCCGACCAACATTGCCAAAATTACTTTCTGTACACATGACCTTCCCTTACGTATCTACATTGGTGGACAATCCCTCTCTGTTCGACCATACCAACCCCCTCCCCGTCACTGTCAAAATTGTTGGCGCTTTGGATATCCTGCCAAACACTGCCGTTCCACAGACCGATGCCCCATATGTGTCCAACCTGGTCAAAACCGATCAAACTGCTCAGCACAAACACGTACATGTGTTAACTGTGGCGGCCCCCATAATGTATTTTATAGAGGCTATCCCACTTACAAGTTTGAATCTGAGGTAGCAACTCTCAAATACAAAAATGGTCTCACTTTACGTGAAGCCAGACAGGAAGCACGTCGACAAGGTTTCTCTCATACTCCATTCTCTAGTAACATCGTTCGCTCAGCCCCTCCCCCTCCACCCCAAGATGTCCCTATTTCCACTTCTACATTCTACCTCCCTCAGACCAATTCTTTTGCCACTAAACCCAGACACCCCAACACCATCCCCTCTCCCTCCCCGCACTACCCGCAGTAGACAAACTAAACGTTCTAACCCTTCGTCCCCTACAGCACAATCACCTCCACCTACCTTTACCTTTATTCCTGAGACACCACGTCTCCTCTTCCCCCCCTCATAAGAAAACCTTTATCCCACAAAAATCTCCAACCAACTCCACTGCAGAAACAATTACCTTCCCACAAAACTCTCCAACCAACTCCACTGCAGAAACAATGGATGACATTCAAAGTTATATGCTTAAGACACAAGATCCCATAACTCATACTCCTTCCACACTTGAAGTGATTGCCAATATTTATACCCTTCCTAATATTCCCCTTACACCCCTTCCTCCTACTCCCTCTCAACACAATCCATCCTCCTGATATCCATCCCCTTCTTACAGCATCCCTACACCCCTTCCTCCTAATCCATCCTTCCGATATCCATCCTCCTACCACTAATACTCCCCCCACATCACTTCCTCCTACTCCCAACACAACCCACCCCCTTCAACCCCAACTATAGGCACATTCTCCCTCCCTCCATCCCTTCTATCCTTTCCACTCCCTCCCGGATACACACGTGAATCAATCATGGCACAACAATGCCCTTCCCCAGATCACCCACCTCCTGATACCCCTCCTCACACCCCCTAGCTCCTTCCCCCCCAGATTCCCCAATACATACCGTATGCGACATCACTCGTAAGCTATAGCTCTCCTACTTTGGAATATTCGCTGTTTCTGTTCTCATAGACCAGACCTACGTCATATCCTTGCTTCTTATAATCCATCTATTATCTGCCTCCAAGAGACTTTCCTCACACGTCCTCCTATTCCAATTCCCAATTACCATTTTATCTCTTCCCCACACTCCCTTTATGTCTCGTCTATACTTATCCATCATAAAACACCTTATGTCATATCTCCCATACAAACTACTGTCCCGTGCAGTTATTCGCATCTTTCTTCGCCGCTGGATCACAGTGATTTCAGTCTACTTCTCCCCATCCCATCCCATTGACTTTGCTGCCTTTGAAACTCTAATTTCCCAACTCCAACCACCTTTCCTCGTAGTTGGTGATTTCAACTGCCGCTACACTCTGTGGGGTGACTCTACCACCAACTCCCGAGGCCGATCTCTTCACAAATAACCTAATTATTCTTAATTCAGATAGCCCCACACACTTTGACATGTGCACACAGTCCTTTTCATGCCTTGACCTTTTTCTATGCTCTCCTACTCTACATTTAGATTTCCATTGGTCAGTTCTAGACCACTTCCCAGTACTCCTTTCTCCTACTTCATATGTACCACTTCCTAATCCTCCACGCTGGTGCTTTGATAGAGCTGACTGGCATACTTTCACTTCACTCTCTACTATACCTATCCCTCCACCCCCCTTACCGTCCATTTCAGATATGCTACAATGTTTTACAACCGCGATCCTGAAAGCTGCCTATACAGCCATTTCTCGAACTTCAAGACCCTATACCTCTAAATGTGTTCCATGGTGGAATTCTGATTGCACCAAAGTGCTTCGCTTAAAACGAGCAGCCTGGAATGGTTATCGCTACAAACGAGGCACCCCTCACCAGCTCTCAGCCCTTATTTCCTTTAAAAGAGCATCTGCCCATCTTCGCCGTACAATTAGAAACAGTAAAACAAATAGCTGGCAAAATTGTTTCCTTAATTATATCTACATCTATTTCAGCTGTTTGGCGACGGATCCATAAATGATCAGGCAAACATCCTCCCCATCCTGCATCCGTCCTCCATATTCGAGATACTCTCATCTCTGAGCCTGTCGAAGTAGCTAATGAACTTGGCAACTATTTCAGCTAGGTCAGTAGTGGCTCTCACTTTTCCCCACACTTTTCTTCCATTAAAGCCATCAAGGAACGCATCCCTATTACCTTCACCCTATCCTCTGATGAGTCCTATAATGCTCCTTTTTCTTCTTCTGAACTCAACGCTGCATTACAGTCGTGCCGCAACGCTTATGAAGGCCCTGATGGTATTCACTATCGTATGCTCCGACACCTCCCATCTTCCTCTTAACTATTTTCAACCACATATGGACGTCAGGAAATTTTCCTTCTCATTGGCGAATTGCTCTTATCCTATCTTTCTTAAAACACAATAAATTAGGTACCCTACCCCAAGATTACCGCCCCATAGCTCTAACTAGCTGCTTGTGCAAACTACTAGAACGAATGGTTAACTTCCGCTTAATGTGGTATCTTGAATCTCATAATCTCCTTTCCCCTTCGCAGTTTGGTTTCCGACGTGCCCGAAGTACAGCAGACCCACTTGCCCATTTAGAGATATATATTACGTCGGTATTTGCACGCCATGAATCCGTATTAGCCATATTCTTTGATCTAGAAAAAGCATATGATACCACATGGCGATACCATATCCTCCAACAATTGGCCTCCTTAGGTTTATGTGGAAACATGGGCGTTTTCATTAAATCTTTCCTTTCTAAACGTACTTTCCAGGTCAAAATTGCCTCTTCCACATCATCCTTTCCTCAATTCGAAGGCGTCCCACAAGGAAGTGCGCTTAGTACCACTTTATTCCTTCTTGCTGTAAATGACATAGTCCGGGCATCACTATATGTTGATGACTTAACCATCTATGCATCTGGTACATCCACACCAGATCTCTGTCAATTCCTTCAGTCTGCAATAACATTAGTAACTTCTTGGGCCACCAACCATGACTTTCGCTTCTCTACCTCCAAATCTTTCCCCATCCTTTTCTCTCGCTCACGTTCGGTCCCCAAACCCCCACTCTTCTTATATAACGCTCCACTCCAATACCGTTCTTCTGGCAAAAGCATAGGTGTTATATTTGATCCCAAATTGTCCTGGTGAGACCATATCTTGTACATCAAAGAAAAAGCTCAACGCCGCCTCCGAATCTTACAAACTCTTTCACACATCTCTTGGGGCTCAGATCGCAAAACTCTCTTCCATCTTCATGTAACCTTGATCCTCTCCACTATAGATTATGGATGCCATATCTACTCCTCTGCATCAACCTCTCTTCTTGCTCACCTTGATACAATCCACTCGACGTCGAGCCCTTCTCTCTCTCCGATGCTATGCTCGATTTCACCAATTTTCCTTTACCAAACTAACTATTCCACAATCCTTGCTTCGTACCTTTACCTCTTCTCCACGTTTACCAACTCCTCTCCCGTACGCATGGATACCCTCCTCTCCCATTCCCGCTTTCCTCACCTCCGACCTCTCCCACTTTCTGTCCATTCCATTCCTCCATGGCTTATACCTAACCCCTGTATTTGCTCCTCAGTTTCCCTGACCCACCAAAATCAGATATCCCCCCTCTATCCTTCTCACTCATTTCCTTGACCATGTCTCCATTCATTCCTCCAGCATTCATGTTTACACTGACGGTTCCAAATCCATCTCAGGAGCTGGATTCGCAGTAACATTCCCAAATTGTATTTTCAAATACACCCTCCCTCCTGAATCTAGTGTCCTTACTACAGAACTGTATGCACTCCTTTTTGCCTTAAAACGCATATACTTATTCCCATCACCTTCTTTCACTATTTTTACTGACTCCCGTAACTCTTTAACCCTCATAAAGTCTATGCACTCGACCAATCTCCTTGTCTGTAAGATCCAGAACTAGTTGTTCTATCTATCCACACGTCACAAATCTGTCAGATTTTGCTGGGTACCCAGCCATGCTGGAATCCCTGGCAATGAACAGGCAGATACTCTTGCACGCTATGACGCAATGTCCACATCACCTCAACTACATTTCTCACATATTCCAGCTACGGATTATTACCCCCACTTTAAAACCTTCTTGTATACCCGACGGCGATCTTTTTGGTCAAGCCTCCACAATAAATTACATACTGTAAAACCATCAATCTCCTCTTGGTCAGCTCCATTTCACAAAAGTAGACGTTGGGAGACGGCCCTTGCATGCTTACGTATTGGCCACACTCACCTAACACACACCTATCTAATGTCACGCTCAGACCCGCCCCTATGTCCTCTATGTAACGTCCCTCCTTCAGTTCCACCCTATGTTCTCTGTGTAACGTCCCTCCTTCAGTTCCACACATTCTCTTGTCCTGTCCACACTTTAATACAGCACGTGTCTCTGCCTTTCCACGCCTATCCTCCCGTCACCGACCCCCCAACATATCAGACATCCTTACAGAATCCCAGAGCTTCTGCCTTGACAACCTGTTCTTCCTCAGACGCATAAATATCCTTCACTTGATCCAACTCCCTTACCTAAACCACCATAACCTTTTCCCTCATCTTCAACCTTTCAACACTACTCTAGATAGTTGACACATAGCAACTATCACCTGACATCCCCCTTTACTATACCTTCCTATAGTGCTATATGACCTTAGATGTCTAGCACATTTATTTTAACCATTAACCATTCCCATGGCCAGTAATGAAGGTGTAATACCCCTATTAGGGGCAATGATGCTTGCCCCTTCATCAAGTAGCCCTTCTGTTTCTCTTATAATTTTTTTCTCACAATCATTCCGCCTTTCTACTCATTTTGGATTTGTTCAAACGGTACGACAGTTTGACACGATGACTCACACCCGACAGCGTCGATGATCCCCACATGACTTGCAATAATTACAAGTAGTTGACGCTGCAGATAAAAACTTATTGTTTAAGCCCTATTTAAATTCTCTGACATTACCTCTATTATCCGTATTTCTTCTATATCAGAGTTTGTTTCTTTGTGCAAAATTATCTTGATTGCCTATTTAAATTTCTAACATTATCCATATTTTTTCTATGAGTTTGTCTCATTATCCGGAATTACGACATTATTATTATATGGAGATGGAGGAGTGTTTTCCAGTCTGAAGCCCAGAATATGTGTGGAAGAGTCTGTAAGACAACGACTTTCTTTAACAAAAAGGATATAATATTGCCATGACAGTTTGGAATCAAAAGTGACACCAAGGAACTTCCCTAAAGGCTGGAATTGGGTGGGAGCATCATAAAGAAAGAGTGGAGGCTTAGAGCCTATTCGTGAAAAAAGATGGAAAATGTAGAAAATCGAAAGTAAAGAGAAAGTAAAGTTTCAGAAGCATTAAAGTCAATGGGAAGAGAAGGGGAAAAGTAAATTGATACAATATTGATCCAGCACCAGAGAAAGATATGAATGATTGTGCAAGGTACAGTGGTTTGAAAGGGAGGTATAGTATAGAGAAGTATAGAGGAGATAGAAAAAGAGTGAGGGGATGGTATGAAATGATAATTTGGAATCGGTGCTAGAGGCTGTGTTAGGAAGGTTTCTTGAAGACAGATAATGGATGGATTGTAGGAAGAGGGGTAGGGGCAATATGAGGAGAGGGAGGAAGGAGGTCAGCAGTCACTCTGATTGTAGATAGAATGGGGGTAGAGGAACTGGAGGATGGTTGAGAGAGGTATCTTTGCAATACTGACGCAGGACTTACTATGGCCTCTAGGAGATATATTGCAGCTCTGTACTGACACTGCATCATAGTTTGTAAGGCAGGTTAGTTGGCCATCTTCACAGTCTGACCAATCCTTGTCTTAGGCAGGACAATCAGCTAGGATGATGGAAACAGTTCTAGTACAAGTATTAAGGAAGGAGTGGGGTTGGGCAGGAATAGGTTTACCAGTAAGGATAACCAGGGTAGATTGTGACAAGGCGTGGATGATTGGGACAGCTGCGGAAGGAGATTTTGCCTACTTGTTTTTAGAGGCATTACTGGAAAAGTAGGGTATTGTCAGAGTATGGGGCTGTAGGGGGAATCACACAAAACAATCCCACTTGGCTGGGCTAAACAAGAGTACTCAGAAGACTTATAGAAGAACGAGGACAGGAGGAAGAGGGACTGTTGCACTGTGTAGCAGAGGGCAATAATGTTGAATTGTAATAAGGGATGTAGGAAATGGAGATGATTGCGCAGATGGGGTTGAGGGCATTGGGAGTGAGGAAGGAGGGGCCTTTTGAAGGTTGAGTTATGATCTGGGAAGATGATTAAGGATTGGTCAAGTCGACAAAAAGTGTTGAGGAGTAGGGTGTAGTAGAAGTGGTCGGAACCACGATCAAATGAGAGGCAGGGGTCAGTAAACCAGAGGAGTTAGATTCAAGGTTAGTTGATAAAGGACAAGCCTAAATGTCTCTAAAAAGAGTCCAAGATCTTCATTACTAGAAAAAGTATGCCTGAAATATGTGGGGAAGATAAAAGGTCCACCCCTCCGGGTCCCCAAGAAGGGTAAGGGCTAAACAATTAACCAAAGGAATACCATGCCAATGGCTCCCTGAGGCCCATTCATAACTGGCACCAAGTCAGCCTTTCATCCTTTCAACACAACTCTCACACCTTAGGATTTGGACAGGGGAAGGGGTTGGGGAAGGTAAGGAAAAGGAGAGTAGGAGGAGAAAATACTGCGCATAATTAGTTGAGCTGAGGGCTGAGGCCCAAGGTAGTGGTAATCCCTAACATAGGGCCTTCATCTCCATCTCCTAAGCCCCATGACAACAATGAACAAATGCTTGGGGGGATTTTCCAAGTTTTCCTCCTTTCCTTCTGATTCTTAGCTCCAAAAGGATTTATTAACATTTAACAAAACCAATATGCTATCAAACTTAAATCACTTTAATATTTATAATTCATGTACACATACAACTTATTACCCAACTGTGTGCTAGGAATGTAATCAGGATATACTTTATTGCCATCGTCTGTACAAATTACTTAATGGAAAATCCTAGTGACTATGAAAAGCCACTTTGTTTTGTTAAGACATAACATGTTATTCCACACAAATGGTGTACACATGGCTAATACCAACGGTTTCTACAATTTACTTTGAGTTATTATCCCAAAACTTCTATAACAAGTAAATTACAGATAAACAACTGACAGGATAACTCACACAAGTCTACTGTGAACAAACACCTTTATTTCTAATTTTTACAAATAATACTAAGCAATATTTACATAAAGAATGAAGCTATTTGTAGAGTAACAGGAATTCAATGAAGAAAGGCAATTGAAGTCATTGGTAGCAAGAAAAAGTTTTAAGAGAGGAAGGTTAAAAGTATCATTCATAGCAGCAGATTTCAGACTTCAAAGACAACCTTGCACTTCTGCTTTCTGCTTTCTTATGCGTTTTCTGTGTCCACTTTCTGTATAAGAGCACTAGCTTCTTGCTGTACATAGCGCACATGACCTAAGTGTTGAAATGTATCGATCACTTTATGTGTTGTCCATTGAAATGGAACAAATATTTACAATTCTGAACAAAATAATCGCTATTTTACACTGATCATAATTAAAAACAAAGACTTGTACATAGTTCTGCATCATCATATATAAGCCGTAACTGAACAGATATACAATAACACAGTATAAATAATGGCACATAAACACACGAACATGCACTCTCATTCAGTCAAAATGTTTGTTCCCTTCTAAATCCTATACGAGTATTATTAAAAGGACTTATTCTACAATAAATTAAAGAAAAAAAAAACTATAAATCAAATAGTAACAGGCCTGTTTTAACTACAAAAGAAATATCAAACTGTACTGGAACATTCATCACACACAACTAACAAAAAAAAAATATCTGGTATCTTCTATATTATGAATAACAATGACAGCTGAAAATAGACATCCAGGTATTAATAACAAGATAAGTAATTTTCACCTGATCCTAAATCATAAAGGGAATATAGTTGACATTATCATTCTGTATGGAATGGATTTGCAGTCACTTCTCAGAATGATCTGTGTTTGCTTCCTGATGCATGTGGTAAACAACAAGTATTACTTGGGAGTTCATGTCTCCAAAAGTCATCACAGTAACAGAATTTTCTCTCAGTGAAACTGCCTCTACACATGTTAGCATTTGCAATATTTGTGCTCAGGGAAAAAGGATTTTGGCATTACAATTTCTTCATCCCATGTATGGCTTTCAAAATATAAGCTAAATGGCCAAAACTTTCATATGAGAAGGTTTTCCTTTTCTGCTAAAATATATTTCAAGTTTACATTTAAAATACAATAATTTATTCAAGTTCCTTTTCTTTTATAAATTAAAGATACTATATTGACACAGCAAAGGGCACATGCTTAATAACAACATACCCGTCTACAAAATAAAAGAGGTACTATAATAATTGCAATTAGGTGTTACATGAAACACTGGAACACCTGATCATCAGGTTTCTTACCAACTAACTGAAACATTTTCTAATTTCTTGGTTAAATTTATTCTAGTTTCTTAAGTAAATTTGTGAACAACTGGCAACCCAAGGTAAGCCAAATAACATTCTTATATCTAAAATTTATGTAAGTGATTGAGAGAGAGAGAAAAAAATACAAATTACATATCTATATACATACACATGGAAAGTATATCTACATAAGATCTGCAGCCTTACTATCAATAATTGCATTTTTGGACATACTGGGCAGAGTTTACAACTTGGAGTGGACACTGGGTATACTAAACATTAACAAATCAAAAAAACTGCATGGTCAACCTGGTTGCTAATGTATGTATTTCAGCCTATTTACGTTTGGGTGGATTGTGTCATGCAAATCAATACATCCTTTATAAGAGCTAATAATAATCACAAAAATAAGACCAATGTAAATTATGTCTGTTTATTACCTTCTAAATACAGCCATAGTGTTGACTAGATATATTTATCTTTTCAGTGGTCTACAGACTATCATGTGGGTGGGTCATGGGAAGGTCCGCCTTTCTGGTTAGCCTTAAAACTAGCACTTACGCTTGCACACGTGCTCTTGCACATTCCCAGTATATTACAGCAATGGAGAGAGAGTAAGTACCTAGATTTGCTGATATCTTCACACTAAACTGTCAGGAATAGCATAAGGCAGCACAGGGGATGTACTGTAGTATCAAATATTCTGTTATGTAAAATAATATAGAACTCCTTGAGAATTCTCTTCTTTATCAAATATCCAAAAAATCAAAGATCTGGTACCAGACTAAGATCTCCTTTTTCATATATTTATATACATATAAATCTTTTACAACATTAACATGAAAATCAATGAATAAATCATCCCACATCCATAATGTGTGCAGAAAAAATGTGTATTGATTACATACTGATAACAAAGTGTGCCCAAAAATTAGGAAATGATTGAAGAAATAGAAAAGAAAAGAAAAGATGAAGAAGAAAATGCATTCACAGTTACACAATGTAAAGACACCTTTGAGAGTACCACTGCTTCCTGCCATGAAAACAATATCAAATGATAACATATGAATTCACTGGTTTTGTCCAACTTGTTGCTGAAGTCTTCATTACCACATGTGGGTCTCACGGATCTCCCCAATAATGACATTGGCATTCTGAAGAGCCTAAAAGGAAAAGAAAAAATAAATTAGCAAGTAAAATTTAAATAGAAGGAACTCAGAATTTCCATGCATCTTCCCAAATCCTTATTTCGTATATAATATGTCAGTATTATTCTTTTACAAAATATATACCATCTTTATACAGATTGTTAAGCTTCTAACTGCTGCAAGATTTTACTACAAGTTTTTATTAATTCTTTCAGTTTCCCATCCCTTTATTCCTTCCCTCGTTATTCTACCAGGTTTGAATGAATGTCCATCCCATCTCATTAGAGCTCAGCATCTTTTTGAAAGCCTCACCTTCAGCATTTCCGCTGCCTCCTTCCTGCGCTGAGCTATCTCTGGGGATTCTGAAAGGAAGGTGTCGATCTCTTCTGTGCGATACAAATGCTTCACAAGCTCTGACTGGAGATTGTCTTTGACGTGGTTGACCAAGAAGTGCATGATGGCCTTGGGGACTTTATCCTGGATGCTCTTTCGTACAATGTAGAAGTATGTCTTGATTAGGCGTTCTGTGTGTAGAGTGGAGTTGTGAAATAACGATTGAAATATGTGTCTGAGATATTTTTTCTTATTGAAGATACACAGATTCTACATAAAAATAATCACACTATTATATAGACAAAAACAGTGTCACTACCCTTAACCTGTTAAAAAAAAAGGACCAGACAAAACTGTTTCAAGTAAGCTGCTCAACCTAAACACTATCTACCACTACTCACCAATGACCTCACAGTCTTTCGATTCCCTCTCGGTGAGCTTGCGTGTCTGCTGCATAGGGACCTCTGGGAGCAAGTTGACTGGCTTCTGTGGAGACAGGATGCCGCCCTCAGGGGGTGTTGGTACCTTTCCAACCTGTCAATGCACACCACACCCACACAGGGGGAAGACTAGTAAGCACAAGCAGCTACAGTGCGCTAAGCGAGGAGGACTTGCAGTGTTTAAGAGTACAAGGAGGTACATACACCTGGGTGCAGTGCCAGTACAGAAGTCCTAAAGCACAGGAGTTTGCTTGAAAAGTCAGTACTTGTAATCCCTATTCATAAAGGCAGACATATGATAATTTCTAAACACAGGAAATTTCAAATGAGAAATTGCCTGTGCCTTAAAATTTGGGCCATTTCAATACCCTCAATGGAATAGCAAACACCTGCAATGTATGCCTTCTTTTGATCATATGTCTGCCAGTCTATGAAGAGGGAGAAAAAAATTAAAAGGGAAAACAAGAAGTTGTAAAGATAGAGAGAAATAGAAGAGAAAAGTAAAAGCAAAATGAGAAAAAGAAAAAGAATGAGAGATAGATAGAGATAAGCGAAGTAGCAAGAGGCATCAGATTTCAAAGAAATCCTAACTAAGAGACAATCTAAAAGCAACAGATGTATCCTAAAATCTGCCCTCTGGGCATCGAGTGTCAAAGGTCTTCTGTTTTAAGTAAGCAAGTTAATAGTAATGCTAAGAACTCCATGTTATCTCAAGGATTAAAGAAGTTATATGGATGTCATAAAGTTACAAGGAATCAATAAGTAAGTTATCATATTTGAGACAGAAACACAAAAGAGACTGACAGACATAAGGAGGAGGTTTGCAAAAGTACATCGAAAGTGTACACATTACATCAACTTTACAAATAGATATTCATTTCAGATTTGCATTCATACATCATTTGAATCTTCTAAAACACACTAACTCTTCCGTTACACAATCCATATTACTGAATATAAAACTTACGATTAACACAATGTAATAATTCAATTTAGACTGAACTCCCTCATCCTGTAGAGAACTTGGTTTCACTCTTGACTTTATACGGTACTGTATGTTTAACATTAATTTCTCAAAGAATTAAGTATAACTATATAGCTCTTATATACTGTTTTCAAACAGCTAGATAAGATTAATCATTGGTACTATAAAATGAAAGATACAAGAAGAAAAATAAATATATATATTTTTGTGACTGTATCTTATCTGCAAGCAATGTTAAACTAAGTGCTAAATACTGGGAGGTAGGTCAGCTGAAGCAAAATATGTAAGATGAAATGCAATACTGAGTATAACACAGTATTGATTTCATTCTCTTTCACAGAGGGGAAGAAAAATATATATTAAAAGCAGTATATCTAGTGAAACTATAATCTTTCCTAGGCATCCATGAGGCTATCTGTATCGGTAATTGTGTTTATAATCTTAAAAAGGCAGTTCTGGTGATCTGTAGCTGCATTTTTTTCAACCACTGATATTGATAATGAAGAAAAAAAGCATATTCACATGCAATTTCTGTTGCTAATTTGCAATCTATACACTGGTGACTCATGAGTTGGTGTAGGATGCAATGACTGGGAATGTAATAAACTTTACCTCATCTCCTAGTGATCAGAATACAAAAGACAGTCTTCCCTGGTTACAGTTTTAAAAGTGGGATGACTCTATAGACACCAGAGTGCAAAAACCATGAACATTTTAACCACTCAAAACATCTGATTAAGATTGCATTACTGTAATGCAAGCAATGAGGACATGTGATTTCTAGACATAAATACTAAATAGTGCTATATCACATCAAAATAATTTACACATTACTGAAGTGCCTCTATCAATCAACACTGAAGATATACATTTTAAGCAAAGTGTAGGAACACTCAGCATAAAATTGAAACAAAATATCTTTCAAAAAAGCACCTGTGAAATACTGAAAACTCATAATAGTTAAACATCATTTGAGGATCACATTACTGATAACATAAATCACACACAGTATTATCATGGCAAAACCTATCCACAAATGACTCATGAATTTTCTCATATGAATGGGGTTCATCTACACCAAAAACCAAGGAAACCTCAGCTGCAAAACCCTGGAAATTCATGCGAGAAAAAACAAAAAATATTTCTTTAATCATACTCTAATCCAAACAACATAATATTCACAACAGACACTAAGCTGCAGCCTCTCCTGTCATATATATAAACAATCACCTATTGTCCATCTCAGACAGATGTTACTGAACCTGATTATTTTACTACTTCTTTTGTGGAGTACATACTTAATTTTGCAACCAGAAAGTATAATACCAAAATAATGAATCACACAAATGTAAACAAGTCAAATGTACATTATAATACCAATTTGTGTATTATTGAAGACTTAGAGCACCATAACAAAGGCCTAGAGGTTGCTGAGTAAAAGTTCCTCTTTACAAGGTCAAAATATCTGTTGCTCTTCCAAAAAATGCTATATGTTGTAGTTGGGATTCCAGGTTGAAAAATTAAAGAGAAAATTGAAAAGAAAAAAAACAAGGAGAAGAAGAAGAAAATAAGGTACAAATGAAGAAGATCAAGATAATGATGATGAACTAAATGAAAGTGATAAAAAAGAGAAAAGGAGGAACAAGAAAAAAAGTAAGATGAAGAAAATGAAGAGGAAGACCCAGAGACCTCCAGGCATGATGCCAAGAAAAACAAGGGAAGTTATAGGTCAGACACCATCAGTCTCTTAATGGTGAATTCCTAATGACCATCCTCCAAAAATAATCACATCCAGCAACACCCCAGAGAGAGACAGAGATAGACAGAGAGATAGAATGGGAACATGCATAACTAAACCTCATGGGGGGGGAAAAAACCAACCTCTACTCCTTGGTCGGGATTAATGATGGTGTCAAAGGCCGAGAGAGCTAATTGCTAAAGCCCACAATCACACACACACAGGGGGTCAAACAGTAGGAATTGTATTAATACGTTTTATACCAAAAATACTGGTTACTGAAATGAAAAATAAATAAACAAACAAATAACTGTAACTTCAGCAACAATCAGAGGATCTGCAGTATTCCCATATGATTATGCTTGAATGGTAAACATGCTTATTTTTCTTTTAAGTGAAGTCTTATGAAACAAAACACAATGGAAGTAAATCTTCTCTATAGCAAGGGATCTTAATATGTACTATATAAATATCTGTTTCCTTTCAAAAACATGCAAACAACGTTCAGCTCCAGTAAGTTCCTAGAACTAAATGAATCTTAATCAATTTTGGGGAAACTACATGAATGGCCTTGCCATTAACTGTAAAAAAATAATAAAGAACCACAACAATGATGATTACAATAACCATGATGACTATGATAATAAAGATATTGATTATGATGATAATCAGGACTTTGGCATGATAATGATGGTAAAGGTAATAATAATGATGACAAGTATCACAAAATAAAAACATGTAACTAAATAAAAAATACAAATTATGCAAAAATGAGATTCCCCCCAAAATAAGCAAATCACATCTAAAATTTGTCTCTGTGCAAAATGTGTATATGAACAGTTTTTAAAATGTGCAAAAAGAATGAATTATTTAAAAGATCCTTAAAAATAAACAGATTGATCTAAATTTACTTCCAAAAGGAGGAGGATATCTACTTCAGAGGATCCCCATTATTTGTTGTTAATATGGACCAGAAAAATATGATGAATAATGATTCAACACTTAGAGATACACATCACAGTGGAATACATTATGAATGTGTAATGTGGACTGGGACTGCTTAAACATGTAGCTTACATGTATATCCTTACAATAAATTCTTATCAAAGAAAAGTTCATACAGATGAGAAATGCAAATGTTGGATATTGTGAGAAAGGTGTAATTATTGCTCAGACCACAGGAATCCAGAGGGAAGTCCACAGACGTATAGCAGAAGTCACGGGAACAAGGGTTGGGCTACAAACAGGTGGATGAGACCTTTTACATCAGCCAACTCAACTAAATTATCAACCAGGTTTCTTGCAAAGGAATCAGAAGTGGTTGAGGTGGATGGGTGAGGACTGTCATGCATTCCATGTTCAACACAACGCTGTTTAATCATCCACTATCAGCTGTATGTTCACCACTTTTCTTCTTTTTTATCATTTTCCATCTTCTTTAGCATTAACACAATGTGTTGACACTTAGGCATCAGCTATTATTAATATGTCAAGATAGGTAAATCAGCATCAATACTCAACAGCACGTGAGACAGCTGATGCAGTGGAGGAAACATATAATGTTCGCATATGCTGTAGTTTTTATTTAGTTTTTATCTAATTTCACATTGTAGCTCATTTAATTTTTTTTGTTTCTTATTAGTCTCTTATGAGTATTTGCATACATGTGTGTATATACATTTGGAACCCCAATAACCAAAGAGTGAAATGCAATTAACAAAACATCAGTGACAAAAGAGTGAAATGATGGGAAATGTGACAACTAAAAAAGGGGATCCCCTGTATCATTATCATTATTCATATTCAACAATCAATTTTATCAAGGATAAACAATGAGGATCAAACGTGTACCAAATAAATTTCATTCTTGATTTTAGTTGTATCTGCAGAGCCTTAGGGATGTGCCCTTCTTGCAGTTTTATGAGTTACTGTGTACGTGAAATAAAGTGTGCTCCTACGAAAGCAGTTTAGAGTAACAGTATGTGATATGTAAAAGTGACAGCATACAAGTGTGTTTTGAGTGATATGACAACAAAATAGGGACAGGAACAAAGAGGAAATGAACCCAATGCCAACAGGAAAATGTTGTGTTCACTTTAGTATTGTTTTGTTAAATGTTTCCGTACACAGATGGCTCTGCCAGTGCTAATCCACAAAGGAGTCAACTAGTACATCTTGTGACTTCACCTTTCCTTGAAATAGGAAGAAAATGCTTTTTTTTTTCTTTTTACAAATGCTACCAAATTGACAATTATTTTTGTTACAAACATTATAATTACTATATTGTTATTGACTTTATTAGCAGCAGTATCAAATACTAGAAAATATAATTGAAAATCAAAGAAAAGGGTATACAGGTGAGACAAGTAGTTCTCGTAAATGGCTCATTGCTGACTTAGTACTTGTGGAACAATTATTAAATTAAACAAACAGTGGGCATGGAATGTGCACACATGCCATCCCTGGTAGCAAGTGGTTAAGTAAACAAACAAACTGTTTACACAGAGACAGATGTGAAGAAGGCATGAAAGTATGAGCCATTGTGTGAAGCTGTGACTGGTTCTTGATACATGATTGCTTCTTGCATGTTATATCTACAGTTTGTGCATGATCTGGAGCAAATTTGTTGTGGATTTGTGCTTCGAGGAGCAAATGATCCTGAATTGGCAAAAAAAAAAAAAAAAAAAAAAAAAAAAAAAAAATTATATATATATATATATATATATATATATATATATATATATATATATATATATATATATATATATAAATGTACCTCTGGTATTAAGTGTACTTTAAACCTGGAAATATGCTCTTTTGTAACAAAGTGACTTTTTTCAGTTAATACATAACTACTAAAAATTTATTTTCTTTTTTAGGCAAATAAAAGTAATAAATCTTAAATACTACCAGGATCTCCCTCGGTGAAATACAATTGTCATTATAGTATTCAGTATTATAAAACTGACATTTTAATTGCAATTTGTAATAATATATTTTTTCTTTACTCTTCATATTTCATCCCTACTCCAAATATCAATACTTTCACCTCTTGTTTGCTTGATAAATCATAATCAAGATAATCCTTAAATGCAATGAATATTTTACACTAACTCTAACTCTACTCCTTAATGCCATAAAAAAAAAGGAAAAAAATATGTATTATTGGTCATGAATAAATCTTTCTTTCTCCAATATGAACGGATAATCTGGCCATTACTAAAATGGACACACTATATACATTAATCAAATTATCATAGGTTTTCAGATTAATGTTTGTAGGTCATCTAGTCCACAAACATTGTTCTATTGAATTACCTTGAATGTAAACAATACTGTGAGGCTCTGCCTACACCAAGTAAATTAGCATCAAGATTAATACCCCTTAACTAAAGCTGCTTTTACACCTGCCTTTACCCCTATGTATATGACATTCCCCTATATTTTCTAATTTAATTTTCAACCATCTTATGGTGAAACTTACATCATAAAAATGCAATATCGACATATGCTGAATTTCACTTGTCTAAAACAAATCTACTAGTATTTTCAATTAAACCTGTCATTTCAACTCTTGTAGGTAACTGAACTGAATGTGACATCTCATATTAAGTGTGATCATGAATCTACTGACTATATATTAACCCTATCATGATGGAACCAAATTTTTCTATGACCTAATCATTACGTAACAATTTAGCCTTCTGGCCAGCCCACCCACTCGCTGAGCAAGTGAGTAATGACACGTATACACGAAATGCATGATTACATCATGATGGCTATAGCCGTACCCATCACTGAGGGGTGAAATTTCCAAGAAAATATCAAACCAAATATCATTTAAAGCCTATCATGTTAAAGACCAATTGCAACATGACTGAAGATTCAGTTTCAGAAGGCAAGAAATCCAGTGAGATAAATCTTTTCCCTATCTTTTCCAGCACTAGGGAAAATACCCTAGGGGAGGGGATCTGGAGGCTTGACCTGGTAGGTGATTAAGAAGGTGGGTGTGTGTCTTCCCCACTCTTCAACCTCTAATTCCCCATGGATCTCTAAAGATTGAAGGGGGTAAAAGAGGGGAGGAGGACTAAGAGAGAGGGGGAGGGGATGTAGCTGTCTTAAGATTACCATTCTGTATCATATTAATTAATGAGTTAATAAATATAAACTTTCATCAATAAATAAAATAAAAAATATCTATGAATATAGATCATCACAAACCACAATATTTCCAATAAATCTTAACATTTTAGCATGAACTTTTGTGAACATCATAATCAACATTCCTTCCTCTACTAATATTTCTTACATCATAGTGATATGAAGTTTAGTGGATATAAAAAATATGCAACATCAATCCTTGGGATTATAATAATCACCTAAAAGGGATTTATCAACTAATCATGCTCTACATACCTTAAATTTCTAACGTCTTGAACTACCTACTAATTTCTTACTCAATTTTAAAAAATGGTAAATAATTTAGATTTCACCTTTTTTTCTAGATCCATGATGAAAATCTGTCAT
>NC_091565.1:31096036-31098536 GCF_042767895.1 Penaeus vannamei
TATTGCTCTAAGTGTGGAACAACATCTGACTTCAGCCCAAGCACCACTGAAGTTAGAAAATTTAAACATCTATAGTGAGATAGAGAAATATAACTTTTTCTGAAAAAGAAGAAATTCATTGAGGATTTTCACAAGCCACACTTACAGAAATATACCTCCAGACAAAAACTGAATTCTCATGCAATTATAACAACCAGTGCAAAAACTCTGTAGTAATCACATATAAACAAAACATGATCGGCAAGCATTATGTAGAGAGAAAAAGTCTTAAACCTTTACATTATAATAGTTTTGCGAGACTTTTACTTTGCTAAAATTCAGATAAGAAAGATAGCAACACAATACAAAACCTATATAACATGACAATGTTACTTACAAAACCTATAACATCTTTTTATTTATTTTAGTAAAGGTGTCAGATCCTTTCCAGATCACTACTGCATCTAACAATCCTCCTCACAGTCATAAAAACAAAAGAATCAGACAAATATTTGAAAGCAGATGGTATAATGCAAAGAGGTAATCTATTTGCTAAGTTCACCAACAACAAAAAAATGAAGGAATTCTTCTCCTTTCACATTTTTTGGTTAATCAACATTGCATTTTGTCAGTCACTGTTAAAAATCCTTATTACTGATTCAGAAAATGTAGGGAGTCATTTTCATAATCCAATAACATTTTCCCATAATTCTGCATGTATCTGTAATGGTATATAATTTAAAAGACAGTTTTGTGTTATATAACATGAAAAAAGTGATTGTATCCAGAGGATACATTGAAAAACTATACATCTAATAACAATTGAATTGCTGACTTTCCATACTTGATTACCTTACTGTACTATAAGATCTGATGATATACAATGCCTCTACAGTAAGAAATTGCCAATAATACTAAACTGAAGTGTATACAATGTATGGAAAATATTATTAACCAGCACTACAATATCTACCTGATAACACTTGTATATGTCAGGTTATACTCACTCTTGATAATGTCATAACAGTGTACTCTAGTAAATATTACAGAAATGGGAGATAATGGAAAACTTAAATCAACCTTCAGGAGCAAGTAGAGGTAATAATATGAAGAAGAGGAAGAAAAAGAAAAAGAAGACAAGTTGGAAAGTAGGTGGAAGAACCAGTAAAATGAAGAAAGAAGAAAAATACCCCAGATACTGAATCACTAACTATAACACTCCTTATCAGCAAGAAAATAAAAGAAGAAAATCGGTGCTTTATTCATTTGTGCAAAAAGAACCAAAGGCAGCAATCTCCTGGTCTCTGATGGTAACACAGAGATGCAGCATTACCAGAAAATGGTACAATCCAGTTGGAGAAAAAATGTTAGAAATTTTCAGTTATCACCTAGAAACATTTGCATGAACATTATTTTAAAATACTCACTAGATTTCAACTTGTTATGGTCCCCTATTCTCATACTTTTAAAATGCTAATTGTTTAATGTTGAAAAGTTACGTATGTATTCCTCTCAACGCTTTAAGCGTCATTAGGTATTATATAATTATCTTGTGCATGTCCTATCAATAACCTTTAGCAAAATTTCATGTAGGCTATCATTATTTTTATGGAAATCCTTAGCAAGAGTAAGTGAATGGGTTTCCCTCTATCAAAATCATTGTAATTATAATCAAATAAAAGTAAAAACTTATTACTGCCTTGCATTATTGCACTAACCCACCTTTAATAGTTAATAAAAAAACAGTCATCATTAGTTTACATGATCTGTCAGCAATATCAACTAAATTATGGTCAATGTCAAAGTTGAATTATTATAAAAGTAAAGGAATATTAAATATAATCAAATTAATAAAATTAAAAAAAAACATCTCCCACCATCAGAAACCAGTAGTATGTGAATATGTAAAGAAAATCATCTTGGCATTCACTATGCATTACAACACTGTAATGTCTTGTAATAAAATCACCTCTGTACAATGAACACTCATCATTCAATACTAAACTTTTTAAAAATCATCAACAATATAAAATTCAACCTTGTCGCGATTGTCTATAGCCTAAATCTTAAAACATCTATATACAAAATATACACTTCCATGAGTTTTTCTCTATATTTTTTTTTCATTTTTAAAAAATAATGTAACAGGTCTGGCATAATTTATGATTACAAAATAAAAGCAACTCTCTTTCTCTGTTTTGTTTGTTTGTTTGTTTTTGTCGTGGAATGTACCCTGGTCGATAATTCCTTCCTCAACCATACATCAGGTATAAAAATAATGCCACTTAATTCCATACAAGGTGAAAGGCACTTATATGAAAGGAATGGTGAGATTTTTCATTCATCTCCTGTAGAGATATACTTCTCTGGGTTTGAATATTGATGGCTTGTACCTGCAACAAAAAAGTTATTTGTAAAAAACAACTAAAGGCATATAAAATCCATATCAATAAATAGGCAATGCATTAAAAGTAAAGTAAGAAATTTAATTTTCTAATTCACATCAGAAAAATAAAGCATT
>NC_091565.1:31108536-31111036 GCF_042767895.1 Penaeus vannamei
CAGCGTCATCCGAATTCAAAGACATTAAGCTCTAAAAAAGGAGAATAAATCCAATGTCCTTTGTCCACCGGCGTGTCACACAGCCACACAGTCCTTTGCCACCGAGGGTCAAAGACGCCGTGGTCATCAGTCATGAGAACGAAGACCCTTTAAAATGTCCTCCACCCCCCTTCTCCTTCTCTTTTCCCTTTCCATACCTTCCTCGTGCTTCCCTTCTCCCTCCGCCATCCCTTCTCCCCCCATTCTTTCCTCACCTTCCCCTCTCCCCACCTGTCCCTTCCTCCCTTCCCCTTTCTCTCTCTCCCTTCCTCCCTTTCCTTCTCCCCATCTATCCCTTCCTCCCTGCCCCTCTCTCTCTCTCCCTTCCCTTCTCCCCACCTATCCCTTCCTCCCTTCCCCTCTCTCTCTCTCCCTTCCTCCCTTTCTTATCTCTCCCCCCCCCCCGCCTCTCTCTCTCTCTCTCTCTCTCTCTCTCTCTCTCTCTCTCTCTCTCTCTCTCTCTCTCTCTCTCTCTCTCTCTCTCTCTCTCTCTCTCTCTCTCTCTTCGTAGCGTCTTTATGGAGGGCAGTATAATGGGATGGAACTGCAGGCCACACCCGAGGCGCTATGGGCGACGAGGGGGGGGGGGGGGTAGATTAAAAGGGTTAAGGGGTTTGTCCCTATCCACATTTTTATCCGTTTATCACTTCTCTTTTTATTCGGTTTTCACTTTGTTTCTTTGTCTGTGTCTGACAGTCTTTGTTTTTCTCACTCTTTCAAATACGTATAGATAAATAAATATACGTATATATGATACTGAAATTAAAAGGGTAAAAAAATATGAAAATTAAAAACAAATGAGAGGCGAATATAAAGTAAAAACATAAAAGGTAGAAGTGAGGAAAAACTGAAATAGAATAAAACGACGTAAAACAAAGACAAAAAAAGATAGAGGAAGCAAAACGCACATGATAAAATTGGAGTAAACAAAATAAAATAAAATATGAGACGCAGAACTAATACAAATAAATAAATAAATAAAGATAAAGAATATGAAAGTTCCAAAGACCAAGAAAAACAAACACATATGTGGTAAAAGAGACAAAAGATTAAACAAATAAATAAATAAATAACCGACAAGAGTTCAAAAAGAAAACGGAAAGAAAACGAGTCTACCCGGCGCGTGTCTCCAGCTAGCGACGCGTGCCCCGTTCGCTCGTGACGACCCTCACTGAATTCGAATTTGAATTTAAATGCCCGCTGTGCCTGTGAATGATTTTTTAAAAGTTCACTACTTCATTTATTTTGTTTACTTATTTGTTATTTAATATAATTGTCTTTTTTCTTCTTTTTTTCTTTTTTTGGTTTTGGATCGCGTGGCGTGTTTTATGAATGCGTGATTTTGAGTTTGAATTTTAGTTGCACATTGGTAGATTTGGGGTTGGGTTGGGTGCGCGAATGGGAGAGGGAGGCACAGGGTGGAAGGAGAGTTGGAAGAGAGGGAGAATCGAGAACTGAAGAGTGTTAGGAAATGAAAAGAGAGCGGGGAAGCAGAAGTGGAGGAGAGTGAGGAAGAGGAGAAGGAAGAAGAGATGGAGAAGGAGGAGGAAAAGGAGATGGAGGAGAAGAAAAAGGAGATGGAGGAGAAAAAGGAGATGGAGGAGGAGGAAGAGGAGATGGAGAAGGAGGAAGAGGAGAAGGAGGAGGGGGAGGAAGAAGAGGACGAAAAGGAAGAAGAGGAGGAGGAGGAGAAAGAAAAGAAGAGGAGAATTAGAAGAAAGAAAGAAGCAGAAGATGGTGAGGACAATGATGTTGAGGGAAAGGGCAGCGATGAACACACTGATTATCCACACTTCAATTGGCGAAATCTACGTGACACAACTATCAATGACGAAATTAATGAAAATGACAAAGCAAAAAAAAAAAAAAAAAAAAAAAAAAAAAAAAAAAAGCTGGATACGGTAATGACTTCATAATTTATGGCATAATGGCAACTACATTATATTGACATTGTGTGTGTTTGTGTGTATGTAAATACATGTATGTATGTCTGTGATAATAAAAAAAATTGTTACTTTTATTACTACTTTAGTGATAATGATAATCACCAGAGTCACAGTAATAATAACAATAATAGATCATTATCATCATAATGATAATAATAAGAATAAGAATAACAATAACAATAGAGATAACACCAATAATACAAATATCAATAACAATAAGGAGAACAACAAATAAGAATAACACCAATAAGAATAAGAATAGCAATAGCAATATTAATAATAATGGTAACAAAAACATACTATGGTACTCATAGCCGCCCCTGCAATCCTCTGTAGCAGATCGTAATAGCAAGTGGTCCTGAAACATGTGCCATACACCTGTTTTCCTCTGCCGGCTGAACAACACCTGTTGCAGAATGTACCCAGCGTGTGTACTGCATATCCTGTACTATTGATAAAGGTCGGGGCCTTCTTTTGAAGTCAGCAATGATGAGGAAAGTAAGGATGGTAATAAT
>NC_091565.1:31116036-31123536 GCF_042767895.1 Penaeus vannamei
AAACGAAGAAATGCCAGAAGAACAGCGCCAAATGACAAGCTTCGAAAGGCATCCTAAATGTCCCCTAATCATGACAAGCGACTTAACATAATCAAGCACTTCAGTAGGTATTGACCCTGGTACGGCCAGGTACTTCTAAAACACGCCAAGAACAACATAATCGCCGATACCCAATTGGCGCTACCTGCCGCCTTCCGTTGTGCTTAAAACCAGTTATTTAATAATTACGCCCGTAGCCCTTCGTTCTCATCTCCGGTCAACATTACGCGCATCAGCTGGCGATTAGTGCTCCTTATAGTCCCTCCCCGTCCCCTAATTTCACCCCGTTGCCCTTATCCCTCAGCCTAAGGGAAGTGCAGCTCGGCTCTAAATCCTGGCGTAAGTATGGAGGATGTTTGATGCCCTCCGTCCTCCTCCTCCTCCTCCTCCTTCCTCGGCCCGTCTCTGTCCCGGCCTCGCCCTGTCTCCGCGTGTCTGTCGCTTCGTCTCTTTCTCTCAACCTCTTCTTTGTTGCTTTTTGTTTAAAATGAATTTCGGTTTTACCAAAATTCCGACCAAGTCAGGGCATGTAGTTGCGGGCGACGGCCATGCCCCAAACACACCCAGAAATGCGGGGAAAGGAAGCCCTGCATTACAACGCCCAAATGATTGTTGTTATTCTCACTTTTGTTTGGCCTCCTGGTGTTTACTCGGAACAAAAACGTAATGCGGTTTCCACCCCGAGGAGCCGCCCGTCAGCCATTATGCCGCGTAAATACCAAATTATCCGCGAAACGGCGGGATGCGAGCCGCCTCACCTTGCCTTTTACGCCGACGCCGCCCCTCCCTCCCCGAGGAAAACAGACTGGCCGATCGCAATTTCAACTCATAAGTAAAGATGGAGGAATGCGTCTCGTCTCCCTCCTCGCCGACGTGAGCCATTACGAGGCCCGGCCGATTCGGGATCCTGCCTCGCAAGGACACTCCTCCCGCTGAAGGTCAGCGCGCGTTATCTCTCGAAGGACACGGTTCGACCTCCACGAGCCGGCCTCTGGTTGTGGTTGTTTGAGGTCTCCGGCGCGTGAGGGCGCTCCGGATGGAGCGTTTTCTCTTTCACGGTCTGGTAATAGCAATCCTGTCCTTTATCCGATTAACTTGCCGCCGATGCAAAAAATAATAATATTCACACATCCCTAATAATCAAAAAGATTCTTCTTCCATGTACCCATCGAAGAAAGAAAAATCAACAGTGACGTAATGATTAAAAAAAAAACAATTAAAACCACAAGTCCCCAAACAGCGACGCGCATCAATGCCCATTATTTTCCCGCCTCGAGTCCTCGCCAAAGTTCGTGTGACGAGGCGAATGCTCAGCAAGTACCCCTGGGCATTGGAGTCGCTGCTGGGGGTCTCGCCGTGACGGATGGATCGCCTGCTGACAAAGCGAACAAGGGGGGGGGGGCGATCGAACCGTAATTAGCACTCTTTGACTCCTGTTCGTCTCCCGGCGCTTGAATGGCCCGCTGCAGTCGGAGTGGATTGGCATTTGTTTATAGGACGATTCTTTATTCTTTCTGTTCCGAGTACATTAACGTTTTTTATTGCGTTAATCTATTCTTTCTATTCCGAGTTCCTTTATTTTTTATTGCGTTTCTCTATTTTTCTATTCCCAGTTATTTTATTTTTTATTGCGTTTCTCTATTCTTTTTATTTCGAGTTCATTTACTTTTTTATTGCGTTTCTCTATTCTTTCTATTCCCAATTAATTTATTTTTATTGCGATTCTCTATTCTTTCCATTCCGAGTTCATTTATTTTTTATCGCGTTTCTGTATTCTTTCTATTCCTAATTAATTAATATTGTTTATAATTAATTAATATTAATTAATATTTATAAACATTAATATTGTTTATCGAGATTCTCTATTCGTTTTATTCCGAGTCCATTTTTTCGCGTTTCTCTATTCTTTCTATTCCCAGTACATTTATATCTTTTATCGCTATTCTCTTTTCTGTTTTGTCTCTTACTTTCTCTTACTCTATTCGCTCGCTACAGCCGCTCTCCTCCGATCACTCCCTTCATCCCGACGCCTCGAAGCACCGCTCATAAAGCCGGCTCTCAACCCTCTAACTACCACCTGTGACCTATGGCTCCCGCAACCACAAGACACGCCAGCCATCACGCCAGCTGGTCACTGACCCTGATGGGAGTCAAAGCCCTTCGAGATTCTTCCATTAAACCAACGAACGCGAGGGGCTGTGCAAGAGGGGGCAGGGGGCCTGGGGCAAGGGGAGGGGGGGGGGGATGGCCACCTGTCCCCGGCCGGAAAGGGACACCTCGACACGTCCCCGCGAGCTCTTGGTCTTCAGCCTGCTCCTCCGCCTGCCTGACCCAGCCTTCTTGGACCGTGAGATGGCACAAAAGTCGAAGGCCATTGGAGGAGGAAGAGGACAACGTATTCGAAGAAAGAGAAAGAGAAAAAAAAAATGGAGAGAAATCTACAATAACTTTCCTGTGAAATCGAATCACATACAAGTACGTCCGCAAAAATAGTATAAGGAGACTCCACCATGAAAGAAAATCCAAAGAATTATATTCCTTCTTCCCCCTCCTTCCAGACACGATTTCCTCAACAAAAATCCAAGGCCTATGGCACGAAGCGACGACATCAAAAGCTCATAACGCGCGGAGAATAAAGAGCCAATTAAGAGCAGGGGCGTGGCGTCGTCGTGCAGCAGGAGCACCAGGACGCAGCGAAGAGCCGTCGGAGGCCCGTTGGCGTTGGAGGCTGCGAGCAGACCGGGTGTCAGTGACCAAGGCCATGCTTCACCCGCGGATATTTTTCTCAAAGCGTGGTGTCTCGTGGTTGTCCGGTGGCCGAAAGCCCCGATATTTACGACGCGTGCCGATGCCCTCTCTTGGGTGGTTGGCCATGCACGCCCCTCCCTCCCTCCCCCCTCTCTCTCTCGGCCTCTTTCGCAACCTCTTGATGACCACTTCTCTCTAACTGACTGCCTCTCATTATCTCTCTCTACCTTAATTTATCTTTAATAACACATTTCTCGAAATCTCTTCGTGTCCCCCCCGTCTCTCTCTCTCTCTCTCTCTCTCTCTCTCTCTCTCTCTCTCTCTCTCTCTCTCTCTCCCTCTCCCACACAACCTCGGGCACGAATGTCAAAAGTCGCATCTCCTCGGCCAAGCGCCATGATCCATGAGGGCGGCGCTCCCTCTCCCGGCGACTTAGGCCGAAAGGGAGCTCGCAGAGGGAGGTCTTCGCGATTTATCTGGGCGCGGGCTGGACTCAAGGTCACGAGGGCATCAGCTCGGGTTTTAAAGAGGCCCATGGTGTAACAACCAATTACGTCATGGTTGGCTAATGTGCTCATTTTTTTCACACTCTTTTCCAATGGATGTGTGAAGATTAATACAGGCGTAAATCAGATCTTACTGGCGTAAAAAAAGGAGAAAAAATCGTAATGTGCGTAACTGGTCTGTAGTAGCAGTTAGACTAATTCATTATGGAAAAAAGAGTCGATAATCACCTATGGCACTAAGAAGATGAATGATATATACATGAACCGTATTCATGACAAACGTAGAAAAGGTATGAATGAGAATGAATAAGAGAGGTATTCACCCGGCTTCGAATATATGTGTTTCTGACGGAAATATATTCGAAACCAGTCAAATACACCTGTATTGTTATTCATTCCCATTCATACCTTTTCCACGCCATATAAACATCTTCAAGATACAAGAAAATACCTTGAAAATATCGACACCCAAGTATATTTCACATTCCTTCAGTGTAGAAGTCCTTGGTTCCTCATAATAAGACAAATACTATCCTTCGCCTCTATGTTGATGACAAATTATCAGCTGATTAGAGTCTATAGGCAATTGGCCCAAGATGTCCTTCATCTCCCGAGCTATGGTCACTGATCCTTATCTCGGAAGACAGATGACAAGGAGCATCTGGGCCGATCTGTGTGCGTGGGATTATATGCCTTCGCGCGATGGACTATTTCGCTCTCTTTTTATATTGGGATTTGATCAGGGCGTCATGTCAGATAATGTGTCCGATTCGGTGAGATGTATGAGGGTTCTACCAAGAGCCGCAATGAATTATGAGGAATTGAGAAGAAGAAAATATTACGTAAGAATGTCCCAAGAGCCGCAGTGAACTACAATTAAGTCAAAAATGAAAATACGAAGAAAAAAAACAAAAATAAAAAAATAAAAAGGATTACGAAAATTTAAAAAAATAAAAATAAAAGAAAGGGGGCAACAACAACGATTATAAAACAACCATAACCCATTAAAATTAAAGTCTAACAATCCAACAACGAGAAAGGTCAAGTATAAAAATACACGAAATACTCTTACTCTCAGATACTCGAAGGAGTAAACGAAAACTTTCCTCCTTTCTCTTTAAAGACGAAAATAAAACACTTTCGACGCAGGGGGACCTTAACCTCCAGTGGCGACGGTGGGGGGGGGGGGCAGTGGAGCGAAGGAGATACATAGAAGGTGAAGGGAAAAATGGAGAAAAAAGGAAGGTAGAAAGGCAATGGGGAAGTAGGTGGAGGACGTGAAGATGGAGATAAAAAGGAAAAGGTGGGAGGAGAGGAAGAAAAACAACAACAAAAAGGACGAAGAAAATTCATTTCTACGAAGAGAAGCAGGAATGGAAGGAGGAGGAAGGCAACACGAAGCAGAGGGGAGGGAGGAGGAGGAGGAAGAGTAGGAAGAAGAGGGGGGCGCAGGGGGAGGAGCTAAGGACGCCCTAGGTGAGCCACCTGAGGGCAAGTGAGACTGAGGACCTTGGTTATTGCCCTCCAGACCATCGGCCACTCACCCTGCCCTCCGAAGGTCCTCAACCCTTGGGAAGCCTATATATACACGCACACATCCTAAGCATATGGAAGGAGGATGGAGGAAAAGGAAAAGGGGGAGGAGGAGGAGGAAGGGGAAGGGAGCGGGACTGAAATGAGAGCGAAAACGACGGGCGGGAGCGTTTGAATGGAGCGACGGCGGGGCCCGAAGGAGGCGCCGGTTGGCTTCTCGAGCCTTCGACATTGCGGAAGATCGAGTGGTTTTCGTTCATTTCTATTTATATCATTTTCACTGATCAAAACTAACTTTGCGTATGGGTTGAGGATTTGTTTTTTTCTCCATGTTCGTATTTCAATTTCATTTCTCTGTGGAGTTCGCGAAATGAAGAACGGAATCCGACACAAAATGGCGGACGAAAACTCGAGCCCTCAACCCTTTCCACAACATTCCTCAAAAAAGACGCAATAACCAAAAGAGAAGGAAAAAAATCAAATCGTTCCCAAAAAGAAAAGAACAGCAAAAAAAACAAAAGGTCAGAGGAAAACATTGTCCAAAAAATCTCCCAGATGTTCTCTCGCTCACTCTCCTTTTTTTCTGTAATTTTATATATCCACATCCTGGTCGCTGGAAGGGGTCGGTCGTGTATCAAGGGGGTTTTGAACTACAGGTTAGTCCCCCCTCGCCTGGCCGCCGCCACCACGTTGCGAGGCAGGCCGGCGAGGAGCGAGGGTCAGGCGGCCGCCATTTTCTTTTGTGGCGGGCGGGAGTTGAAGTGTTGCAGGCTCGTTGGTTCGGATTTTTGAGGTTTGTTTTCAATTTCGTTTGTCTGTTTTTGTTTCTTTGGCTTTATTAGTTTATTAATTTAGTTTCGTGTTATATATTTTGTTTGCTGAGGATGAAAATAGAAGTTGTGGCCAGTCATGTTGCAGGCTTATGAATTGGTATTTTAAGAGACGCTTTTAGTTAATTTGTTAGCTTTTTTGGATGCGATGATCCATTCTTAATTAATTATTCATGTCTTTAATTAAGATGAGAACACAGTTTCATTGATTTTTTGTCAGGCTTGTCGAGGACCTTTTCAGTTAATTTTGATTTACTTTTTTACGCTTTTTTTTAGGCTGTCTTCATTTCTGTAAATCGGATAATTAATCATTTCTCATCAGTCGACATAACGAAGAGATTACTAAAATTTATTCCCCGGTACATTTTATGATTCATTTATTCAAGTCTTATATTCGTATACACGTCTATCATGATCTCCATATATAAAAAAACGGTAATTATAAGGTTCACATCTAATAGCAATGAAACGTATGCTACAGAAGACTCATCCATCCCTCATGAAATCAGTCTCATAATTTATCCTTCACTTAAATTCCTAAGGTTTTGCAACATGAGCATTAACCCGTCGCGTTAACTGTGAAGTGTTCCCTGATGCAACTTCACGAGAAACGCCGCTATTTTCAAAGAAACCGCCATTTAAACGCTGGTCTCCTGTGCCGGTCAGAAACCCCGAGAAGGAAGGGGAAGGAGAGAACAAGAAGAAAGAGGAAGGTGGACGAAAGTAGGAGAAACTAGGAAATGAAATATCTTGGAAGATGGTTGAGGGTTTGGTTCTCTCTTTCTCTTTCTTTCTTTCTTTCTTTCTCTTTCTCTCTCTCTCTCTCTCTCTCTCTCTCTCTCTCTCTCTCTCTCTCTCTCTCTCTCTCTCTCTCTCTCTCTCTCTCTCTCTCTCTCTCTCTCTCTCTGTCTCTCTCTCTCTCTTCTGTGCTTCTCCATCACCTCCCTCTTCCTTTTTCATCCTTTTCCTCTCCTTCTCTTTCTTCCACCCTCCCTCGCTTCCTACTCCTCCCTTTCTCACTTTCTCATCCACACTCTCCTTCTTACTCACTTCTCCCATTCTCTCCATCTCTCTCTCTCTCTGTCTCTCTCTCTCTCTCTCTCTCTCTCTCTCTCTCTCTCTCTCTCTCTCTCTCTCTCTCTCTCTCTCTCTCTCTCTCTCTCTCTCTCTGTCTCTCTCTCATTCTCTCATTCTTTCATTCTCTCTCTCTCTCTCTCTCTCTCTCTCTCTCTCTCTCTCTCTCTCTCTCTCTCTCTCTCTCTCTCTCTCTCTCTCTCTCTCTCTCTCTCTCTCTCTCATTCTCTCTCTCTCTCATTCTCTCTCTCTCTCATTCTCTCTCTCTCTCCTCCTCTTCTTCTCTCTCACCCTCACCACCCACCATCTTCCCTCGTATTAAGACCACAAATGAGGAAAGAATCTTTGAAGACCAAATCTTTCGGAAAAATGGTATGACCTCCGGCAAGTGACGCAAGATGGCACCTGGCACCTGTCTCTTGGGCGCCCGCTCGCCCTCACGCCCTCACAACAGGTGTTTTGGCACACGTGTGTCGTAATCGTATGCAGCGCCTACGCCTAAGTGACACGAATTTCTGGATAAATCAGTTCCAATTTTTTTTTCTTTCGCTTTATCCAGTCCTTCCTCCTTCTCCCCCCTTCCTTAATTTTTTTTTTTTTTTTTATATATTGTCGAATATATATATCATGGGTTTCGTCTCTATGTAGATTTTTTTTTCTCGTTTTTCAGTTTTTAATGTCCCTTTTCTTTTAAACATAACCAAACAAACGTCCATGGTAATAAATTCTTTCAAGCCTTAAACATTCACATACAGTTTTTTTCTTACATT
>NC_091565.1:31128536-31141036 GCF_042767895.1 Penaeus vannamei
GGAGGGAGGATGGGAGGGAGGAAGAAGGAGGGAGGATGGGAGGGAGAGAAAGGAGGGAGAGGGAAAGAGGAAGAGAAGGGAGGACCAAGGAGGCTGAAAAGGGAGGGAGAAGGGAGGAAAGAGGGAGAGACAAAGATATCTTATTGGGTTAGAGGAGGAGGTTTTGAGAGTGACCTTTGTTCGAGGGGGGGGGGGGGGTCAGGGGTGTGTTTATGTTGTTTGTTATTGTGTCTTTCTTGATTTCAGTTTCTCTGTTTCTCTCCCTGCAACTGTCCTATCACCATCCTCATTATCATTATTGCTATTATTATCATTATTATCATTATGATCACTCCTCATTCTTGCTGTCATTATTGCCATCATCATCATCACCATTATCAGCATTATTATCATTACTTTTATTATCATCATAAATATCATTATCATCATCATTACCATTAACATTATGATAACTATAAACATTTTTTCATTTTCTGCTGCTGTTATTGTTATTGTTATTACTATTCCTATTAATGTTATGATAATCGTGATCATTATCATCATTTACTATAACTATTCCATACATCACGAAATAATAATCAAGCTTCAGGGAGAAAAAAAAACTCGAAGGTTGTTTTAAAGGGAAAGATTATGCAGAACTATTCATCTCCTGGAGTGGAATGACCCTTGACACCTTGTCTGTACTTCTTTTGTCTCTCCGTTCTCTTTTTTTTACATTTATTCATTTTAAAAGGAAGGAAAATGGGGCGAGGATGTCATCTATCATTCTTATTCAAAGATTTTATCCTCATATTCGTATATCTACAAACACACACACACACACACACACACACACACACACACACACACACACACACACACACACACACACACAGATATATATATATATATATATATATATATATATATATATATATATATATATATACATATATACATACATACCTGTATATATGAGTGAGCGAGTGTATAAGTGTATGAGCGTTGGTGTTTGCACTTCCATGAACGCACACATCCACACACATCAAAAACAACCGCCCTGCACCAACACGCACCACATATTAATCAAACAATAAAGACACGCCATTAGCCAACCCCCCAATCATCACTCTCGTCCCACCCTCTTTCCTACCCTCCTTCCTCCCCCTTCCCCTCCTCCTCTTGACCTCCCCTTCCCCCTTCCCCACCTTCCCCCTACCCCCGCCGGTCGCCACCACTTGACACATGACACCGGCCAAGAAATAGGTGTCATGCCATGTAATGAAGCGACTCTCTGTCAAGACTAATGCAAGGGAGAGGAGGGAGCCAGGGAGCCGAACCGCCATTACGATGCATGCTTTTTGCCTTTTTTTGAGAGGGTGGGGGCGTGGGATGGGGGTAGGGGAGGTCACTCTGAAGGTTATGTAGGTAGGTAGGTAAACGAGCGGGTAGGTGGATAGGTAGGTAAGCAGGGAGGTGGGAAAGCAGGTGGGTAGGTTGGTGGGTAAGCAGGGAGGTGGGTAGGTAGGTAGATAAGCAGGGAGGTGGGTAGGTAGGTAGGTAAGCAGGGAGGTGGGTAAGCAGGTGGGTAGGTAGGTAGAAAACCTGGGAGATGGGTAAGCGAGTGGGTAAATATTTAGATTTGCATGGAGATGGGTAAGCCAGCGGGTAGGTAAGCAGGTGCGTAGGGAAGTAAGAAGGCAGGTAAGCAGGTAGTTAAGGAGGTGGGTTGGTGAGCAAGCAGGTCGGAAGGCGGGCAATACATCAAGCAGAAGAGTTAGCAGACAGACACGACATGTATACGAGGAACGAGGAGTTAGGCAGACAGGTAAGCAGGCAGGTAGGCACTCGTACAGACCCGCATACATGCATTTACCTTACCTCACTCCTCCCCTCCCCCTTTTAAGCTCTCTATCATCCCTCCCTCCCCCATCCCTCACTCCCTCCCTCCCTACGCCTCCACACCTTCCCTTCCTCCCTCCCTACGCCTCCACACCTTCCCTCCATACCCCCTCCCTCACTCCCTCCCTCCCTGCCTCCCTAGGCCTCCACACCTTCTCTTCCTCCCTCCCTCCCTCCCTACGTCTCCACACCTTCCTTCCTCCCTCCTCCCTCCCTACGCCTCCACACCTTCCCTCCATACCCCCTCCCTCACTCCCTCCTCCCTGCCTCCCTACGCCTCTACACCTTCCCTCATACACCTCCTCTCCTCCCTCCCTCCCTCTCTACGCCTCCACACCTTCCCGCCCACTCTCCTTCCCTACGCCCCCCCCTCACCCCCCCCCCCCCCCGCGCCCGCAACCGCAGCCTCGACCGCAGCCGCAAGGTCAAGAACGGCGGGACGGTCATCGGTCCACGCAACCCGGCCGCAGATCTCCCGCCGAGGATGACCGGGTCGCCGTCGGGTCGTCAGCTGCGGATGGGGGGTCGTGGTGAGGCTGACGGAGGAGGAGGGGGAGGGAGGGGGAGAGGAGGGGGAGAGGAGGGAGGGGGAGAGGAGGAGGAGGAGGAGGGAGGGGGAGAGGATGAGGAGGAGGAGGGAAGATGGGGAGGGGGAGAGGAGGAGGGATGGGGAGAGGAGAGGAGAGGAGGGAGGGAGGGGGAGAGGGAGGAGGGAGGATGGGAGGGGGAGAGGAGGAGGAGGGAGGGGAGAGGAGGAGGGAGGGGGAGAGGTGAAGGAGGGAGGGGAGGAGGAGGAAGAGGAGGAGGAGGAGGGAGAGGAGGAGGAGGGAAGATGGGGAGGGGAGAGGAGGAGGGAAGATGGGGAGGGGAGAGGAGGAGGGATGGGGAGAGGGAGGAGGGAGAATGGGGAGAGGGAGATATGATGGGGAAGGAGAAGAATGAAGAAGGGAAAGGGGGAAGGGAGATCGAGTAGGTGACGAAAGGGAGGATGAGAGGAAGGGGGGGTTAAGGAGACGGATGAGAGGGTGAAGTGAGAGTGAGACATGAGTCTTAAAAAATGGGGGAGAGCAGGATACTGGATGTTGGGGAAGGTCGTGATGCTACCAAGGGGAGTGACATGAAGGGAGGGGAGTGACATGAAGGGAGAGGAGTGACATGGAGGGAGGGAGCGGATGGGGGATGGGAGCAGAAGGTAGTAGAAGGTGGTCGTACAGGGCAGGCATGAATGAAATGAGTTTTTGAATCGTAGGTAGGGAGGGAGGGAGGGAAGGTGTGGAGGCGTAGGTAGGGAGGGAGGGAAGGAGGGAAGGAGGGAGGGGAGAAAAGGGTCGTGGAGCTGGGGTCGTTGAAGGGACAGGAGGTTATTTCTATGATATTTTAAAATTGAAAGGAGGAGATATGGAAGGGAATCGGAACGAGGGTCGTAGGGGGAGGGAGGGTATGTGGCAGGGGTGGTGGCAGGGGGAGAGGAGGGGAGGGGACAGAGGGGGGGGGGGACGGGGCAGGTGTGAGAGCTGGTATGGGTCGTACATGCGTGAAGTGATAATTAGCAGTGTGGGAAAGAAGGTAGCAATTTTTTTTTTTTTTTTAGGGGAGGAGTCATAACTATAGATGAGGTAGTGTTACAAGTCATATTTTCATATTTTTCTCATTTCCGTGTAGTCTGTTTGTATTTTTATTGTTTATTATCTTTTTCCATCCTAAATTGCACATTTCTCCTTAAGATTATTGCATGCTATGTAGAGCACAAATATTTAATCTCTCCTTCTCCAACCTCATTTAGACCTTATTAAGAACTAATGCAAAAATGTCAAGTAAACTATATATCTACCAAAGACAAGATTAAAATATAAAAAAACGTTCACATTAATCCAAAGTAAGCCCTAAAAAAAAAAAAAAAAAAAAAAAAAAAAAAAAAAAAAAAAAAACTTTAAAACCGACGACATCTGGCAGCCACATGTGACCTGAGGCGCGTGGCGACCTTGTGCTTCACGCTGACACACGCCGGCCGTTTAGCGTGAAAAGGAATGATATAAATGGCCGTTCCTCGATCTGTCGAACCCCTTTTACATCCCTTTCACGACGATGAATGAATGATTCGGAAAGTCACTTCAAACCGACATAGAAATGAGAAGAAAATCACAACTTACAGCAGATGTTATGCTACCTAAAGCTTAAACCCGAGAGAGAGAAAGAGAAAGAGAGAGAGAGAGAGAGAGAGAGCGAGAGAGAGCGAGAGAGAGAGAGAGAGAGAGAGAGAGAGAGAGAGAGAGAGAGAGAGAGAGAGAGAGAGAGAATTATAATAATGAAACGAAACGGAGCTGCCTCTACCGCTTCTTCTGAAGACTCAACGCCTCCCGGATCAACGACAGGACAAGTGAAGCGAGGGAAGCGCGGCGCAGAGAGGGGGAGGGGAAGGGGTAAGAAAAGAAGGGGGAGGAAGGGGTAGGGAAAAGGGGGAGGGAAAGGGAGGAGTGAAGGGGTAGGGAAAAGGGGGAGGGAGGTGGAGGGGAAAGAGGTAGGGAAAAAGGGAGGAGGAGGAGGGGGGGAAGGGGTAGGAAAAGAAGGTGGGAATGAGGTGGAGGGGGAAGGAGGTAGGGAAAAGGGGAGGAGGAAGGGGTAGGGAAAAAGGGGGAGGGAGGTGGAGGGAAGGAGGTAGGGAAAAAGGGGGAGATGGAGGGGGAAAGGGGAGGAGGAAGGGGGAGGGAAAAGGGGAGGTGGAGGGGAAGGAGGTAGGGAAAGGGGAGGGGGAAGGGGTAGGAAAAGAAGGGGGAGGGAAAGGGGGGGGAGGGACTAATGGGCAGCGTATGTGACACGAGAAGAGAGAGAGAGAGAGAGTAAAAAACTTTTTCGCTGATGAAAAATGAGGCAAATTAGAGGCAAGAGCCCCCTAGCGTTAACAGGGTTAATCTGTTTGAAGAGTAATGGCCATATTTCTCTCTCTCTCTCTCTCTCTCTCTCTCTCTCTCTCTCTCTCTCTCTCTCTTTGTCTTTGTCTCTCTCTCTCTCTCTCTCTCTCTCTCTCTCTCTCTCTCTCTCTCTCTCTTTCTCTCTCTCTCTCTCTCTCTCTCTCTCTCTCTCTCTTTCTCTTTCTCTTTCTCTTTCTCTTTCTCTCTCTCTCTTCTCTCTTCTCTCTCTCTCTCTCTCTTGTTATGTTTAAATTCATACCCGATTCACTGTTCCATTCCCCCATCTGTCTTCCTCTCAATTCCTCCCATTTCCCTCAATCTCCCCCTCCTCCTCCCCTTCCACCCTCCCACCCTCTTTCTACTCCCCTCCCCCTTCCTCCTTCCTCTCCCCCTTCCCCTCCCTCTCCCCCTTCCACCCTCCCTCTCCCCCTTCTCCACCCTCCCTCTCCCCCTTCCACCCTCCCTCTCCCTCCTTCCACCCTCCCTCTCCCCCTCCCCAACCCACCCTCCCTCTACCTCCCCCTTCCAGCCCCATCCACCCTCCCTCCCACACCCCTCCCCTCCCCCCCCTCTCCCTCGACAAGTGTAATGGCGTTATGGAATGTTTTCTTCGTTGCCATATTTGGTCGCCTTATAAGGTTGTTCTCGGGTATTGGTATTGGCATCGCGTGTTATCGCCAATGAGCTGGTATCGATCACTTTCATTTTATATATCTGTGAGAATTTTTTTTTGTTCAAATACCATCTATATATCAGGTGAATTAAAGCTTATTATCAATATATATTTCTATTGTATATATGTTACAGGGAAATGTTTGAAAACCATCTGAATATCTGATGAATAAAAGCTTATTATCATTATATATTTCTATCTTATATATCTTTGAGAAAATATTTGAAAACCATCTATATATGTGATGAATTAAAGCTTATTACCATCATCTATCTTTTTATCTTATATATCTCTGAGAAAAATAATTAAAAATATTGAAAACAAAGGAATCCATCTATACATCTGATGAATTAAAAGTTACTATATTTATATCGCGTTTTTTGTACGTGGCATCGCGTCTGTAGAAATAATTTAAAAGGACATGAATGATATATAAAATTCATAATAAGGAAAAAGAATGATTAATGAAAAAAACTACAATTAGATTCAACAGACAGAAGAAAACTTACAAGAAATATGAATCTAAATCAGAAACTAAAAAAAACAATAACAAAAAAAGGAAGCCAGTTCCCTTGGCAACCGGTACTACACCTGACTAAGATAACAATCAAGTCCATTTAAACTATTTCAGGTGAACTCACTTCCCCTGGTTTACCTTGCGCACTTTTTTTCTTAGACTACACCCGAACTTTTTAAAATGAATTACACAAAGAACGATACTTTTCACAACTGCGCAGTTTTTTTTTTTAAACTACACCTTAACTTCTTTTAATGAAATTACACAAAGAACGATGATGCTTTTGACTACTGCGCACTTTTTTTTTTTTAACTACACCTTAACTTCTTTTAATGAAATTACACAAAGAACGATGATGCTTTTGACTATTGCGCACTTTTTTTTCTTTTTTTTTAACTACACCTTAACTTCTTTTAATGAAATAGACAAAGAGCGATGCTTTTGACTACTTAATAATAACACTAATTACTATTGATGACTGATTAATTCATAAAGGCTGTTAAAGGGGCGACTCTTGTTTCTTTTGTTATAAACATTGCGAAAAGGCGAATAAGAAAGTGAGAAAAGAGACGACGAATAAGAATAAGAACAATAAGAAAAAACATGTAGAGCTCTATGCTGTTATGGAAATTAAACAAGAAAACAAAAAAGAAGGAGACGGAAAAAAACTAAAAACAATGAGAAGGAAAAAAAACAAAACATGAAACAATACTAAAGAAAAGGAAAAGAGGGAAAGAGAAGAACACAACAAAAAGAGAAAAGAAAACAAAAAAGAGAAAAGAAAACAAAATGAAATAAAACAAAAAATACAAGAAATAAAACAAAAAGTAAAACAAAATAAAACAATAAAATAAACAAAATAAAAACAGAATAGTAATAATGAAGAAAACTGCGACAGGAACTAAGTAGGCAAGGGATAAAGTAAGTGATGATGGACCGCATGATAAATAGAATGTGCTTGGACCTTTGCTATCAGCCTGGAGGGAAAGTGGTGGAGGGAGGGAGCGAGGAGGGAGGGAGGGAGGGGAGGAAGGAGGAGAGGGAGGGAGGGGGGAAGGAGGAGGGGGGAGGGAGCGGGGAAGGAGGATGAAAAGGAGGGAGGGTGGAAGGATGAGAGGGAGGGGGGGAGGATGCGAGGGAGGGAGGATGAAAAGGAAGGAGGGTGGATGAGAGGGAATGAGGGAGGTTGAGAAGGAAGGAGGGAGGGTGGATGAGAGGGAGATAGGGAGGCATAGAGGATGAGGAAGGAGGACAGATGAGAGAGAGAGAGAGAGATAAAGAAAGACAGAAAAACAGGTCGAAGAGAGAACTGAGAAAACCCTGAGACCAGAACAGAAATCAGCCCCAGGGAAGAACATTGGGAGAACAGCCCGGAGCCAAGTTGTTCAATGTTCTTCAAGCACAAAATGCGTACCATGAAGTAGACATTTTAAGCGAACAAACATTACTGATAACCCCTTCACATTCCTATGACACGGATAAAAAAGAACAAAGTATATATCAGCAAAATATCAAATTACACCTGTGATTGACCTATCAAACCATATCACTCATAATCTTAATTTGTAGACCCACGAAGGAAAAAGAAATAGGCCTACATACGAACGATTCCAGCGTCTATATCTCTCACCGTTCCATTCATCAGTGCTTGTTAAAATAGGCCTATCTATCCATCTTAATTTTGGGTAAATCAATTCATACTGACAGCCGCCTCTGTTAACCCCTTATTACAGTGGCTATACCTGTCACTTTGCTTGAAAGAAAAAAAAGGTAAAAAAACATTTCTAATAAAAAAAAAAGTTTTTTTTTCGACGACTTAAACAACTACAATGGAGCGCACTTTACATGAGAGAATATATAATAGGAATTTATTATTTTCTATCTTTTTAACGATGAAAGTGTTCTGAATCAAACTTTAAATTAATTATGTTTGAGGAAGAAGGAATAAAGATTCGTGTCGTTTCAATGAGAGAGAGAGAGAGAGAGAGAGAGAGAGAGAGAGAGAGAGAGAGAGAGAGAGAGAGAGAGAGAGAGAGAGAGAGAGAGAGAGAGAGAGAGAGAGAGAGAGAGAGAGAGAGTGGCTGAGTGAAAGTGAGAGAGAGGGACAGGGATGGGGGGAGGACAAGAGAGGAAGAGAAATAGAGAGAGAGAGAAGAGAGAGAGAGAGAGAGAGAGAGAGAGAGAGAGAGAGAGAGAGAGAGAGAGAGAGAGAGAGAGAGAGAGAGAGAGAGAGAGAGAGAGAGAGAGAGAGAGAGAGAGAGAGAGAGAGAGAGTGTCAAACAAAAAACAACAACAGTAAAAAGAGCCACGAGCGTAAAATAATAAACATAATTGCGTACACAAGAAAGAGAAGAAAAAAAAATCCCTTAAGGGAAAAAATAAACCATTACTTGTGCCTTTCTTGCCCGTACTGCCGTCGCGTTCTCTCGTCTTCCTCTTTTTGTTAACCTTATTCCTTTTCTGCCCTTTTCTCTATCTCTATCTCTTTCTCTTTCTCTTTCTCTTTCTCTTTCTCTTTCTCTTTCTCTCTCTCTCTCTCTCTCTCTCTCTCTCTCTCTCTCTCTCTCTCTCTCTCTCTCTCTCTCTCTCTCTCTCTCTCTCTCTCTCTCTCTATCTCTCTATCTCTCTCCCTCCCTCCTCCCTCCCTCCCTCCCTCCCTCCCTCCCTCCCTCCCTCCCTCTCTCTCTGTCCGTTCATCATTGGCATGTCTGTCTGTCTCTCTCGCTCTCGCTCTCTCTTTCTCCCTCTCTCTCTTTCTATCTCCCTCTCCCTTTCCCTCTCCCTCTTCCTCTCTCTCTTTCTCCCTCTCCCTCTCCCTCTCCCTCTCCCTCTCGCTCTCCCTCTCGCTCTCGCTCTCGCTCTCGTTCTCCCTCTCCCTCTCTCTCTCTCTCTCTCTCTCTCTCTCTCTCTCTCTCTCTCTCTCTCTCTCTCTCTCTCTCTCTCTCTCTCTCTCTCTCTCTCTCTCCTCTAGGCGTTTTTTTCGCTCACCGCTTCGTTATCATATTTCTCCTTAACATTCTCTCCCCCTCCTTCCCACCCTCCCTCTCTCTTACCCCTCTTTCTGGCCTTAAGGGAAGCTGGAAGGTAAACATAAGCAAGACTGAAATGAAAAAAATACTAATAGCGTCCTTAGTATTTCATGGTAACTTTCCAATAATAATTATGTAGAAGAAGTAAGTTTAGTGCAGTATCCCCTATAATTGGCGCGTGGTGCCGAGAACACGTTTTCTGTACTGCCTGCTATAAATCACAAACTAAAGGAAAAGACCTTTAAAATACCCGTAAATTGTACTTCTAAAGTACATACATTCTTGTTTGAAGATAACAAAAATAAGATTTTGATAAACGACCGATAAACGAGAAATATATGAGAAAAAATGAGAAGTGCTGATAACAAAGGGTTAAGAGCCGCGAGTATACATATGCCCTGAGGCTGTAGCTACAGGGCTTGCTTAATAACAGGTACATAACTTTATGAAGATGTAGTGGCATGCGATGATGACTTCTCAAATGCAAGCACACGTGCATACACACACGCACGCAAGCACGAATGAGCTACCCACAAAAATACACACGCAAGTATATGCATATGAATACGTTTTCTTTTTTTACCAACTGTGAGAAGAGGAAGATAGAAGGGCGGAAATTCGGTAGGAAAAGAGGGAAGGAGGTAGCGAGGAAGAGAAGTAAGGAGGGAAGTTGAGAAGCAGGAAAGGGGAGGAAAGGAGAAAGAGAGAATGGGAAAACAGAGACAGGGGAGGGAGAGAAGAAAGGGGGAAGGGATGAAGAGAAGGAGCACATGAGGGAGGTAGGGAGGGAGAGGGAGTGAGTGAGTGAGTGAGTGAGTGAGTGAGTGAGTGAGTGAGAGAGAGAGAGAGAGAGAGAGAGAGAGAGAGAGAGAGAGAGAGAGAGAGAGAGAGAGAGAGAGAGAGAGAGAGAGAGAGAGAGGATAGACAGACAGAAAGACACATAAAAAAACAGATAAAACCAAACAAGGAAACACACCCCACCAAACACCCAACCCACCCACCAACTTACACATAACACACAACACACACGCACAACACAATCCCGCAGCTGAATCCACCCCGCGGAATCCCCGCCAACTCACACGGGAGCTTCTACACTACAACCCCACGCCATAAATACCAAAATACCAAACCCCGTCTATAATTTTCGCCTTGTCTTTCCACGAGTGCGCAGACGGGGTTAAGCCACGGGTGGGACAGACACACAGGACAGACAGAGGCAGACACACCTCGGGGCGTTATGGCATTAGAACACTCATTCTTTAACTACACCTCGAGGGTACACACTACAATGACACTACAGTACAGGGAAGCGCACCTTTTACGTTGTGTGTACAGGTGCCTCGGGGCAGTGTGTTTGCTCGGGCTGAGGTACGCGCGTCCGTTGCGTTTAGTGATGTGGCTGTTATCTTTATTGCGATATGTTCATCGTTATACTATGTTATTATAGGCCTATCAATCCATATGATCTTATTTTGTTATTATTCTTGTTGTTATCATTATTCCTATTGTTGCTTTCGTCATAATTGATGTTGGCATTGGGAAAATTAATGGTTGTTATATTTCAATCGCCATTATTATTACCATTGATCTAATTATGGATTGGTCAGAAATAACTAGGATAGCATTTTACTTTAGAAGAATTAATAAAACTGGATCCCTTGAAATGCTGACCAAGCCTTTAATATGAAGAAACAAAGGTGTAAAAAATAGATAATTGGGAAAAAGTAACAACTGTGAACGCAAGGACTCAGCCTACATACGTTAACAACACAACTTTTTTTTTTAATATATAGGCTTATTACTATACATTATTTTCTGTATCTTTTTTTTTCTCTATTCCAGATAGTCCTACTCTAATTGTTACTTTGTGGTTTCGTTTAAACTGGAGCAGGCATTGGGTGTTATCTTCGGCATACTTACCTGTGTATGCCTTTTCTTGTAGCTCTGGCCACATGCTCTTACCTGCGCCATAAAGTTGGGGAGGAAACGCGAGTTTTAAAAGTGCATTTTTCTTGCTTGATATATTCTGGTGTTTGTTTTGTTCTTCGGTGTTGGTGTGTCGATGTGTTTTCGTGCATTGCGTGTGTGTGTGTGTGTGTGTGTGTGTGTGTGTGTGTGTGTGTGTGTGTGTGTGTGTGTGTGTGTGTGTGTGTGTGTGTGTGTGTGTGTGTGTGTTTTCTCTGCATTTCCATGAGCATTCTTCTTCGTGTTGTGTGTGTGTGTGTGTGTGTGTGTGTGTGTGTGTGTGTGTGTGTGTGTGTGTGTGTGTGTGTGTGTGTGTGTGTGTGTGTGTGTGTGTGTGTGTGTGTGTGTGTGTGTGTGTGTGTGCGCGTGCGTACGTGCGTGCGTGTGTGTTTCTCATGTTCTTTGCGCATTTTTTCTTCGTGTTTTGAATAATTACTGTGTACGTACAGGAAAAGTGTATGAGTATACATTTTCCTTCTTAGACAAAGAAAACGTTGAAATACCAAAATAATAAAAAAAAAAACAGAGCGATAAAAAAGCGCACAAACATATACGACCCTTACAACATCCATATAACACATACCCTAAAATAAAATAAAAACTCTACACGAAAAATGGTGAACTATAAAAAGGAAAATCACATAAATTCTCACTCGAAAGTAGCACAACCCTAACCCAACAAACCGCCCCCTTAAATAACCCCATATAAGAACATAAAAAATTATTATCCTCATCAAGAGATATTCTTAAATCAAAGAATACCTCCCTTTTAACCTCCATTCCTACGTTCTCTTTTAAGAAGAAAGTTTCCATAGGCCTACATTGTCCCCGAGGGGTTACACTGCGCCCAAGCAAAGGGAAAGGGTTAGCATAGGCCTATACTCGACAGGACCTGCAGCCACGAGGGATTAAGACCTACAATTATTAAGGGTCGTGCGAGGGCTCTTGCGCCACTAACGCAGCCCCGAAGACATGAGCTTGAATTTTTTTAGGTCCTTAATTGTGGAGAGACTGTAAAAGGTGCTAGGAAGAGTGGCGTGTGGGGAGGGTGGGGTGGGGGGTGGGGGGGTGAAAGGGTTTAAAAAGCGGCAGGGACACAGGGAGAGATAAATGATTAGATGTGTAGATATGGAGATGCAGATGGAATGGGAGAAAGGAAGAGGTTCATAAACTGATGGGGAGGGAGAGAAAGGAGGGGGCGAAAGGGGGAGGAGGAGAGGAGAGAGAGAGAGGAGAGAGGAGAGAGGAGAGGGAGAGGGAGAGGGAGAGGGAGAGGGAGAGGAGAGGAGAGGAGAGGGAGAGGGAGGAGAGGAGAGAGAGAGAGAGAGAGAGAGAGAGAGAGAGAGAGAGAGAGAGAGAGAGAGAGAGAGAGAGAGAGAGAGAGAGAGAGAGGGAGAGAGAGGCAAAGAAATGATCAGAGAGAGATTGTCCTACTTTTGAGAGAATCTATTTCATTTCAAGCCTCATAGCTATCACACAGGGAAGAATACACGAAGAAAAAAGAAGGAAAAAATAACTTTATT
>NC_091565.1:31146036-31148536 GCF_042767895.1 Penaeus vannamei
CTCTCCCTCCCTCCCTCGCATTCATCTCCCTTCACCCCCCGCCCCCCACCATAACATTCGAAACTATTTATAAACACGCACAAACACGTATACATAAACCCTGGGCAGAATCAGCCTTGGCGAAATGACGGCATTCAGTTTTACCCAAATGCGACGATATTTCTGTTTACGTTATGTTACCCATCTTTCTGGCGTCGTTAGTGTCCATTCATCACACGCTGTAATTTCTCTCTGGGCGTGTAGGGTGAGCCGGGGCTGTTGGGTGAGAGGGTGGGTGAGAGGGCGCGAGAGAAGGGGAGAAAAGGGGAGAGAGAGAGAGAGGGAAGAAAGGAGGGAGGGAGGGGGAGATGGAGAGAGGGAGGGGGGAGGGAGGGTGGAGAGAGGGAAGGGGGAGGGAGGATGGAAGAGAGAGAGAGAGAGAGAGAGAGAGAGAGAAGAGAAGAGAAGAGAAGAGAGAGAGAGAGAGAGAGAGAGAGAGAGAGAGAGAGAGAGAGAGAGAGAGAGAGAGAGAGAGAGAAAGAGAGAGAGAGGGAAGAAAGGATGAGAGAGGAAGAGGGGAGATGGAGAGAGAAATGAGGGAAGGGGGGAGGGAGGGAGGGAGGTAGAGAGAGAGAGAGAGAGAGAGAGAGAGAGAGAGAGAGAGAGAGAGAGAGAGAGAGAGAGAGAGAGGGAGAGAGAGAGAGAAAGAGAGAAAGAGATATACAATCATTCAACCGACAACCCAAGGAAAGACAACATTTTCTCTCTTCTTGACCCTTCCCCCCTTCCTACCCCCCCCCCCAGAAGAACATAAACACACACGCACAAACACAGACAAAGGAAAGCCAAGAGAATGTTTCCGAATGTCTCTGTGACGGCAGACGAGGTCAGCAACAAGCGCCTTGACCTAAGAAAGTCTCCACGAACCTGCTTGACCAGTTTTCCCGTGACCCATTCACTCCCTCCCTCCTCCCCTACCCCTCCCCTTCCCTTCACCCTCCCTTCCCCTTAGTCTCTCATTTCCCCTGCAGGTAAAGAAGCTAAAGGTAGGTAGGAGGGAAGGGGGCGAGGGAGAGGAGGGAGGGAGGGAGGAATGGGCGGAGGGAGAGGAGGGAGGGAAGGGGGTGAGGGAGACGGTGAAAGAAGAGAGAAGAGAGAGGGAGAAATCGGCGCATCCTTATGTAAAGGTTAAAGCCATAGCATTTTCGTCCTTTTTATGACTTTGGGTAAGGATGAATATTGCTTGGTAATAGATATCTTATCGTGACGAGGCACTTTATTTATATTCGTATATATATATTTTTTAACTCTTGATTAGTATATTAATGTACATGATTTAATCATAGAGTTAGCTATGTAGTTACTCATCATAATATCATTTTAGCCAGACAAAAAATTGTCTACTAAACATCACGATATTTGATATTTTTTTACGAAATAACCCTTTTAAATCCTCTATACAAACCCTCCCCCTCCCCCTCCCTCCCCCACTCTCTCCATCGGTCATTCCAGGTCAAAGGTCATGAGAGGCGTAAAACGTGTTTTCATACGAATACAACAAAAGAAACGATGGAAAAAGGGTAAACAAGAAGATAAAAGAATAAAATAAAGAAAATGAAAACGGGAAAACGAGAGATAAATGGACTAAACCAGAAACGAAACAAAAAGAAAAAAAAAATGGAATGTTAAAAAAATAACGTGGGAAGGTCAGAGCTTGTCCAAACCCGCCTTGTATGACGTCACGGCTGATGACGTCACATTTGATTATGTCATAATGTGCGTGATGAGAAAGTCGTCATAAAATATCACAGATGAACAAAGCTACATTAATATAGACCCTACCTCACGACATAATAATATTTATCAGTATATATATATTTTTTTGAAACCAAGACCCCCCCCCCAAAAAAAAAAATAATAATGATAATAATAAATAAATAAATATATATATATATATATATATATATATATATATATATATATATATATATATATATACATATATTTTGCACACGTTACCCACCAAGACGTTCATACACCCACAAAATAATGAATATATCCACACTAATATCCATCCTGATACCCGTTTACCCACACTATCACCGTCACTTCCTCAGAAAAAAACCTGTATGTCTAGTTCCTTAAGATGTTCACACTTTCTCTTGTAAATCTCACCTCAAGAGTGACAGGTAAGTAAAATCCACAGAGTGAATGACACACTAAGGTAATCTCTCGTTTTTTTTTCCCTTTTTTTGACAATTAAGGGATTAAGTGATGAGCAGTATGAGGTATGAGGGGATTAGTGTGAGGGGGTTGGTCTCTGGGTTTGGTTTAAGGATGAGGGTGTGATGATGGTGATGGTGGTGGTGATGATGTGATGGTGATGGTGTTGATGATGATGATGTGATGATGGTGATGGTGGTGGTGATGATGTGATGATGATGATGATGATGTGATGATGATGGTGATGATGATGATGGTAATGATGATGATGATGATGATGATGATGATGGTGGTCGTG
>NC_091565.1:31151036-31153536 GCF_042767895.1 Penaeus vannamei
AAAAGACTATCAATCGAAAAAGGTGTATGGCAAAACTAGAGAAAATCAGATGAAAAAAACATAATTATATAATATCAAATGACACAAGAACCAAAGAAGAGAAACAAAAAAAACAAAAACAATCACACTCGAAAACAAGTGACGATCGCCCGCAAACGAGCAGCAGCGGAAACAAGCGTAAAAATATGAAATAGATAAAATACGACGGCGTGCAATAACCAACGGTGATAGATACAGACGAATAAAATAGAGAAAAGAAGGACAAATGAATAAAATAGAGAAAAGAAAGACAAGCCAAAATCTTTGTATATAATTGACATCCAAACGAAAGATTGGCGACACAAGGATCTAACAAACAATGAACTAAACAAAACGAAATAGATAGAATACCACAAAATGCAATTGATAACAACAAAAGTAATAATAATAATGATGATGATGGTAATAACAACAACAACAAAACAACAACAGCAATAATAATAATAACAATAATAATAATAATAATAATAAAAATAATAATGGCAATGATAACAATAATAACAATTATATCATTAATAATAATAATAATAATAACAATAATAATAATAATAATAATAATAATAATAATAATAATAATAATAATAACAATAAAAATAACAATAATAATAATAATGGCAATGATAACAATAATAACAATAATATCATTAATAATAATAATTATACTAATACTACAACTACTACTACTACTAATAATAATAATAATAACGCAAAATAAACGAAACAGACAAGACGTCGAAGAGGAGCGTAAGAGATGTGGCGAAACAAGAAAGAATAAAAAAGAATGTAAAGAAACAAGAAAAAATAAAAATAAAGAAACAAGAAAGATTTTTAAAATAATTTAAAGAAACAAGAAAATATAAAAAAATGAAACAAGAAAAATAAAAATGAATTTAAATAAACAAGAGAGAACAAAAAAAAATAATAATCTAAAGGAACAAGAAAAATAATTAACGAAACAAGAAAAATAATTAACGAAACAAGAAAAATAATTAACGAAACAAGAAAAATAATTAACGAAACAAGAAAAAAATAACGAGAAAAAAAATAAAGTAACAGTAATAATTTGGCGAAATAGCGACCGGGAGGCCGGAGGGACAGGCCCAACCCGGCGACGTGGAGCGAAAGAGAGCAGTGGCGAAACAAGGGCGTGGAGGCTCTGCAACATTCAACACTCGGATGTAACAGTGAAAGTTGCCTGCTTGTCTGCCCGCCCCCTTGTCGCTGGCACTGCTGGTTTCTGCTGCAATGTTTGGTGTCTTGGCAATATTGCACAAACTTGCAATCACCTTTGTTTAATGTGTTGATCGTTTGGAATGCTGTAGCTGTGCGGGTCGGATGAGGCTTCGTGTTGTGCTCTGTGCGGTTTTGCTGTTGCTTTGCCGTTTGGCCTTTCTCCTTATTTGATTTCTCCGATTTCTCTCTCTCTCTCTCTCTCTCTCTCTCTCTCTCTCTCTCTCTCTCTCTCTCTCTCTCTCTCTCTCTCTCTCTCTCCTCCATTCCCCCTCCTCTCCCTCTCACTCTCCCTTTCTCTGTCTCTCTCTTCCATTTCCCCCTCCTCTACCTCTCCCTCTCTCCCTCTCACTCTCCCTTTCTCTCTCTCTCTCCTTCATTACCCCCTCCTCCCCCTCCCTCCCCTCATCAAAGCAATCCGCCAAGTGACAGGCAATATATCACTGCAAATTCCGTGCAAATTGTGATTCACTGCAAAGCGATCAATCAGGCTGATTCCAAGCTATAATAAGCATTCACAAAAAAAAAAAAAAGGAAGAAAACAAGACAAAGACATCAGTCAAAATCTAACATTGATTACTGCCTACGGAGTCACGTGACATCGATATGTTATGTAAATCAAATGGGATTATTAAATAAGGAAGAGATTTCGCAAAATATGTCTCTGTAAATTTATTGTTATTTCTTTATGTTCAGTTCACTGCTCTCTCGTCTCTCGCTCTCTCTCTCTCTCTCTCCTTATCAATCTTTCTCTCTTCGTTTTTATAACTCCCTCTCTCTCTCTCTCTCTCACTTCCTCTTTAATCACTTTCACTTCAACTCTCCTCTCTCTGTCTCTGTCTCCCTCTCCCTCTCTTCCTTCCCTCACCCCCCCCCCCCCTCCCGTCCAGAACCATCCCTATTATCAAACACAAAAGCGCGTTATTACCCCCACTCTACGCCGGGGCCAGAAAAGGTCACGCTCGTCGAAAAAAGGTCAGAGCTCACCGCGGGGAGTTCGCTGACCCAATTTGACCTGAGGTGAAGATTATCTCTTTCTTGGTTTTATTGGTTGTTTCTCGTCCCTTGACCTGCTCCCAACGTTCATTTTCTGATTTACTTTCGCCGAGCGGTAATCAAGCTAATGACGGCTGAAGAGAGGTTAATGACCCTTAAAATAAGAGTCCATTAGGAAGCTGAGAGAAAGACGGGTTTCTTTTCGGCGGCGATGTCCACAGGTTGCTTGCGGTGC
>NC_091565.1:31161036-31171036 GCF_042767895.1 Penaeus vannamei
ACTGGCCTGGTAAACAATCACACACAAACATAAAAATAAACATCGCACATAAACAAACGTGACACAAGTGTACCATCTCCACCATTCTTCCTAACATCTGCAAAAATCAGACACAAGTATAAATTCTATCATTTGTAGGAGAAAAGGCATTAGAATTTCCTTTCAACAGCGACACTGCCTTAAATATATTTTGAAACTGAGAGCTAAGAACCGGATGCTTGAGAAACGTTGAAAGATAGCGGAGGAAACGGTTTTTGCCGCCGGTATACGTTTCAAAGGATAACTATTTTGATATGAAAGAGAGTGAAAGATAAGAATATATATTGTTTCCCTTAATATGCTAGTGTATTAATAGTACGCAGAGAGAGATAAAAATGTTTATTGTTTCTCAGTGTATTTGGACGCAGAGCATAGCTACAACGGATACTACAAATTAATGTTTTTTTTCTCCCCCCTTTTTCCAAATTTCTAAATTATGAAAAAAACAAGACTAAAATACAAATTGTGAACGGCATACGCACTCGTAGATCTCGGAATAAAATACAGTTAAAACAGCTACAGGCATCGAGTCTCAGCTGGAATCCGTTTTCTTCTTTGCTACGAAACAGGGTAAACTTAAACATATTTTTCATTGGCCAGTAACTGTCTTTATTATTCCACAATGCACGTTTGCTTACTGGATATAATATAAACTTACGGTTGAGGTAAACAATTAAAATTCCTTGTTTCCTAGCAAAATCTTAACATAAAAGGCGCTTACACATAATAAATATTCCAAGGCATACACAGACTTTTAAAGGCATAGGACACCACCAAAGCACATTCACTCCTTCACAAAAGGATTGCAGAAATATCAACCCATTAATATCCTAACAAATCTATAAACAAAGGGTGAAAGCTCTAAAGATTATACAAAGATTATATAAAGCGAAAGGTATTTGAACCAGCCCTATCCCGAACAGGTTCCGAAACACATTTCTGTTGCTAAGGAAACCCGTGTACTTTGGTAAATTTATGGGTAGGTTTGCCAAAATAAAATAATAATAACAATAATAACAATAAACAAATCTAGAATTTGATAGATTACCCACAAAGAGCAACGAGACATATATAACTAGGTTAGTCGAAAAGAGTGGTCCATTGTTCAAAAAGATAAAATACAAAAACAAAAAAACAAAAAAAATATCCTCAAATGACTTTGCATTTTCCAACAAACAAAGCAAGGAAGCATAAAAGAAACCAACACACGCACTCATTCACGGAATCAATATTAAAAACATAGGCCTAACTTTCCTTTTCGTGACTAATGGCCGTTTCTTTCTGCACGGCGCTTTTGGTTGTGTTTAACACCTTTTTTTTTTTATTAACTCGTGTGTCTGTGTGTGTGTGTGTGTGTGTGTGTGTGTGTGTGTGTGTGTGTGTGTGTGTGTGTGTGTGTGTGTGTGTGTGTGTGTGAGAGAGAGAGAGAGAGAGAGAGAGAGAGAGAGGGGAGGGGGGGGGGAAGAGAGAGGAGAGAAGAGAGAGAGGGGGGAGAGGGGAAGAGAGAAGGTGGGAGAGAGAGAGAGAACAGAGACAGTCGGCGATAACAGAAAAGAAGCAAAAAATACACTCGGCAATAAGTAATAAATCCATCACCATCTCCCTCTTCTAAAATTCTGCAATCACAGAATCAAGTGGCAATTAAGGATGGCTTAGAAATAAACGCAGAGGGAAAAGCATGGTCTATCGATCTCAAAAAAAAAGAAAAAAATAATTTTCCCGCGTTCCTCCGTCTCAAGATCTCGTCACATTTCCGTCCGGTCGACAGGCCAATCACCTCCTCGCGTATTTCAGCTTTCCGATCTCTCTTCCATTCATCATTCATGCGTATCCAAAACCCTCCCTCGCTATCCCTTATTTACGCAAGCAATCTGCAAATCCGGGTGATATTCATAATCCCTCAAAATCCAATATCCAGCCGTGTATTACTCGGTTCACTTTAACGGGGTTTGTAAACAGAGCGGACACCCACTACCTGTGTTTCGTAGCGGAATGCGAGGAGGCACCAGGCAGTACAAGGGGCAGGAGAAAGACTGAGGGAGAGGGAGAGGGAGAGGGAGAGGGAGAGGGAGAGGGAGTGGGAGAGGGAGAGGGAGAGGGAGAGGGAGAGGGAGAAAGAGAAGAGGGAGGAAGGGAGAGGGAGAGGGAGAAGGGAGAAGGAGGGAGGGAGAAGGAGGAGGGAGAAGGGGAGGGAGAGAGAGAGAGAGAGAGAGAGAGAGAGAGAGAGAGAGAGAGAGAGAGAGAGAGAGAGAGAGAAAGAGAGAGAGAGAGAGAGAGAGAGAGAGAGAGAGAGGGGCGGGAGGGAGTGAGGGAGGGGGGAGGGGGAGCCATCCGCCAACCGCAAAACCATATTCAAACCGTCATTACCCTTCAGACAATCACAGTTTGGGTGTTTTGCCCACAGCTGAAGATTACAGCCTTTGAGAAAAAACGGACTGCAGGATGCGTACAGAGTCTCTCTCTCTCTCTCTCTCTCTCCACCTTCTCTCTCTGCTCTCTATTTATATATGCTTCTTCTATATATATTCTTCTCTTCCCTTCTTCTCTCTCCTTGATTCAAGACTTGCTATACATGTAAACACAAATTGCAAAGCGAAGCAAACAAAATGCTTACGGTGCCCACAACGAACAGTGAAAAGCTGAGAGAGAGAGAGAGAGAGAGAGAGAGAGAGAGAGAGAGAGAGAGAGAGAGAGAGAGAGAGAGAGAGAGAGAGATGCAGAAAAAAAGAAAGAGAGAACAGCAAAACATCAGAATATAAACAATCAAAAGTGCCAGAACAGAAACAGGTAAAAGAATAAACCCAAGATGGCCGCCGTACCATGTACTGTCGAATCGAGAAGTCGTCTGTGGTCGTTCGGCTGCTCGGCCGGGCGACCTCCGCCACCTAAGTGAAGGTCGTAGCACAGTATTAATACGAGGAGTATTAATATGAACAGGGGTCGTATTGGTGTTTGAGTGTGGTACGTATGAAGAGGATAGGGTTGGAAAAGGATGGCAGAATCCTAAGCCAAAAGGAGGCGGTGGACAAGGTGGAACTGGGCGATGAGAGTGGAGGTGGAGTAGGTTAGGACGAATTAGGAGAGGAGGTAACGGTAGAGAAAGAAAGTGGAGAAGATGGATGACATAGGAGGGGCATGAACTGAGAAGGGAAAGGGAAGAGAGTGACCTTGAATATCGGAGATTAAAGGTCGTGAGATGGGGGGAGGGAGGGGGTTAGGTGGCGAAGGGAGAGTAAGGGGTGGTTTAGAAAACTATTTTTTTTTTCTATCCTTATCGAAAGAAGTGATATAGTTTGCTTTAGGATGGAAGCTGTTGAGAGAGAAAGGTTGAACTGCGTGGTGGATGACCAAAGATTAATAAAAGAGCCGGAATGGAGGAAAAGGGAAGGCAGTTAAGAGAGAGTGACAGTTGAGACAGACAGACAGATAAAAGAGACAGAAATAACCTCTCTTAGTCTTTTAATCTTCCTAATCTGTCAAGATGTCTCTCATAATCAAAATGTACCCAAATCATCCATCTTTACATCTGGGGTCCCTCTACCTTTCCTTGCACGCAGGATCCCTTCCTCTTCTTCCGCAAGGACCGTTATCCGTTATACAGTTGCCAGGTACAAACACTTCCGGATAATTATTCGTTGATAAATCAGGTTAACATGACGAGCAATATGATCCCTTAATATTCATAAGGATTTCATAAACTAATATTATTTTTATGTCAAATTTTGACGTTTATGAAGAGGATGAGCGAAAAAAATGGCCGCCGGCAACTCAACGGCGAATGGCACACCTGTTCTGGAAGGTTGAATGACTGCTACGTCTTGGCACTACGCCGTTCCTGCATTTTCATTAAGAATATGCTCTAAAGCGTCTGAATTTACGAAAACTACATAAATATGCGGTCTTATCTATACAAATCTTGGTTGGTGTGTTTCAGCAATGAGTAAGGATGTGTTCAGTTATTTTTGCGATATCGGATTTTCAAGAATATCTGAAATCAAGAGAGAGAAAAAATGTACCGTTAACAGTTATAGCATGCCTGCACAAGCAAGAAAGTACTTGGTACTTGGTTCACTATGTGGTCGATTGCACGCTAACAACGAACAACTACAACACATTTACACATAAACAAACAATAAAAAATAGACATACTCGTGCGCATACACACACACACACACACGTCAATACCGTACGTAAGCACACACACGAACACCCACACAAGCCGAGAACACGCTCAACGCACCCACGCTACCACACACACACACTCACAAGCACACAGGCGCAGCGCGACCTTGCATCGAGTCAGGCCACGTGCGGAACTATGCAATGTCACGGAGGCATCATAATACGCACCAATCACAGCGGAGAAATGATTTGCATACACTCACTCACGGGTTGCGACACGGGTTTTGTTTCCCCCGGCGCTGCGTCTTGAGGGAAGGCTTGGTTTGGCTTGAGGGAAAGGACTTGGTCGGGTTGGGTTAGAAACGGGGAGGGAATGGGTTTTTGTTGGTCTGCACTTCGTATTTTAGGGGGAATGTTGAATCTCTCTTTCGCTCGCTCTCTCTCTCTCTCTCTCTCTCTCTCTCTCTCTCTCTCTCTCTCTGTTCTCTCTCTGCTCTCTCTCTGTTCTCTCTCTCTCTCTCTCTCTCTCTCTCTCTCTCTCTCTCTCTCGCCTTCCACCTACACGGAGCTAAATTCACGACAACTTTCCCAGTTTTAGTTGGGTCAGGGTTTCGCTGGTGACGCTGTGGATTTTTTTTTCTTTCTAATTTTCATTTTTATTGCAAATACGATTTTTTCTTATTCATTTCATTTTTAACCTTATATGAAGAGTGAAATTCAAGGCAAGAACTGGAATTAATCATAGAAATATAATAGATTTTCTTCTTTTCTTTTTCAATGAGTTTCCCTTTGGTTCGTGATATAGAAACGCGAAATGTGGAATAAAAAGAATTAGAACAAACTTTCACTTTATTCTGAGCTTGGCAACCTCCGAAAACCTCAACACGCCCCAATCCCCAGTCGTCCCTCCCTTCCTCTTCCCTTCCTTCTCTCCCTTCCTCTTTCCTTCCTTCTCTCCCTTCCTCTTTCCTTCCTTCTTTCCCTCCCTCTTTCCTTCCTTCTTTCCCTCCCTCCTCTCCCCTACCCCCTTATCCCCCTATTTTTTCTCTCTCCCTCCTTCTCTGCTATCGTCTACCTTTTTTTTCCTCCTAACTTTCCATCCTCCTGCCTTTCTCATTTCCTCCTCTTTCTCTTTCCCTCCTCCCACTCCTCTCCCTCCCTTCTTGCTTCCCTCCACCTCCTCCGCTCCCTCCCTTCCTACTTCCCCCGTCCAACTCTTCTCCCTCCCTTCCTGCTTCCCTCCTTCTACCTCCTCTCACTCCCTACCTGCTTCCCTCCTCCAAGTATTCTCCCTTCTCTTCTCTCCCTTTTCCGTATTTTTCCTAATTACTAGGACAACCCTCACTGGGAAGATTTTTTAAAACTTGGGTCATCGGACAGGTCGCATGACCCTCGGGCCAAAGGTCAAATTCTACTTCAAAAACAGGTAGGGCCGGCTCCCTCCCCCCCCCCTCCATCCCCCTCGCCCCCTACGCCCCTCGCTCCCCGGCCTCCTACCCTCCCCTGTGCCCCTCCACTCTTACCTTTATTCTCCCCCACCCTTATAAACTGTTATTGCAAAACGTACCATGGAAACAAAGTATCTCCTACCGATTTGAGCGAAAGCATGCGTAAAAATTAACATGATATAGACATTGTCCGAAACGTATTCCTCTTACATATTTTCTCTCTTTCTCTCTCTCTCTCTCTCTCTCTCTCTCTCTCTCTCTCTCTCTCTCTCTCTCTCTCTCTCTCTCTCTTTCTCTCTCTCTCTCTCTCCCTCCCTCTCCCTCTCTCTCTCTCTCTCTCTCTCTCTCTCTCTCTCTCTCTCTCTCTCTCTCTCTCTCTCTCTCTCTCTCTCTCTCTCTCTCTCTCTCTCTCTCTCTCTCTCCCTTCATAATCTTCCCCTTCAACTTTCCCTCCATTTCTCCCTCTCCCTCCGTTTTTCCCTCTCCCTCCATTTCTCCCTCTCCCTCCATTTCTCCCTCTCCCTCCAGTTTTTCCCCTCTCCAAACAAGAAAACAAGAGCGCACACTCACCCAAGTTCATCATCACCAATAGCCCAACAACCTGATCGCTTACCTGAGGTCATAATTATACGCGAGGTGAAAGGGGCCCGGGGCTACCATGGGTCACAGCGGGGGCGGGTGACTCTGTATGGTATTTCTGGGTATTGGGTATCCTTCCCGCCCCCCCCCCCGACCCCATCCCTCTTACTTTTAAAGAAATATATGCACGGTGAACTTGAATGTTTTTTGTATGATATTTAGGTGAAAAGAAGGACAGGTAAAGAGGGAGAGGGGGAGGGAGAGGGAGGGAGAGGGAGACAGAGAGAGAGAGAGAGAGAGAGAGAGAGAGAGAGAGAGAGAGAGAGAGAGAGAGAGAGAGAGAGAGAGAGAGAGAGAGAGAGAGAGCGATAATGAGAAGAAAATAATATCCCAAGAGAGAGTAGAGATAAAAAATGAGAAGCCCACAGCGAGAAAGCCAGAGAATTTCGTATACTGTCCAACCGCTCCCCCCCTCTCTCTCTCTCTCTCTCTCTCTCTCTCTCTCTCTCTCTCTCTCTCTCTCTCTCTCTCTCTCTCTCTCTCTCTCTCTCTCTCTCCCTCTCTCTCCCTCTCTCTCCCTCTCTCTCCCTCTCTCTCCTCTCTCTCCCTCTCTCTCCTCTCCCTCTCTCCCTCTCTCCTCTTCCTCTCCCTCTCCCTCTCCCTCTCCTCCTCCTCTCCTCTCTCCTCTCCCTCTCCCCTTTCCTCCCTCTCCTCTCTCCTCTCTCCTCTCTCTCCTCCTCTCCCTCCTTCCTTCCTCCTCCCTCTCCCTCTCCTTCTCCCTCCTCTCCCTCTCCCCTTCCTTCCCTTCTTCCTCTCTCCCTCTTCCTTCTCCCCTTCCTCTCCCTCCTCCTCCTTCCTCCCCCTCTCCCTCCCTTCCTCCTCCCTCCCCTCTCCCCCTCGACCCCCTCCCCCATAACCTCCTCCCCCTCCAACGATATGCATAACAGCCTTACCCGTAACTGCATTTGACCTTCAGGTGTGTAACCGCCCTCGCCCTAAAAGTTCCATGTCCTTTTTCACTTTTCCTTCGGTTATGGTTTCGAATCCCGGAAAGTAATAATGAAATAAACAAAGTAGTCGGCAAGCGTTCGTTTTTTTTCTCTTGTGCACAGGTGCTCACCATATACGCAGGTGGGCGCTACACACAGGTGGTCGGTGTGAAATAATCTTATTTGAGCATGGGGCGGGGAAATGGAGAGAGAGGGAAGGATAGGGAGAAAGAAAGAGAGAGAGAGAGAGAGAGAGAGAGAGAGAGAGAGAGAGAGAGAGAGAGAGAGAGAGAGAGAGAGAGAGAGAGAGAGAGAGAGAGAGAGGGAGAGAGAGACAGAGAGAGAGACAGAGAGAGAGACGTGAGCTGGAACCAAACACCGAACAAACTCGCTGCTGAACTATAGAATAATGTTCATTATTCATCAATATCTCCAAATTACCTTAGGATCATCCAACAAAAACCGTGAATAAAGAATTGTCATTGTATGCATAATCTCTCTCCCTTAATATATAAAAGAAATAAAGATATAAAAAGTGTAACGCTAGCGGCCATTCTACATTTTTTAGATTCCTTGTCGCATTTATATATATATAAAAAAAAACTAAAAATGATATGCATCTATATGATATCATCTTTGTAAAGAAAATATAAAGGTACACAGTAAATATAACATGACTTAACCCATAGTGAAGATATATACACTAAACAAAACGCACATACAAAAAATATGAGTTAGATAAAAAAAAAAAAACATAAAAAAATCACACACAAACCCACAAATGGTAACTTTTGGCAAATAACTTAAAAAAGGGAAAAAACTGCACACTTACAACCCCCAAACCACAACAACCCGCAGTAATATACTCACTACCTCTATCCCCACTCCTAGCCCCCCTCCTCACCCCTCAACCCACCTCCCCTCCCCACCCCTTAACCCACCTCCCCTCCCCACCCCTCAACCCACCTCCCCTCCCCCACCCCTCTCACCCCCCTTCCACACACTCCCATACCCTCCCCCCAATTCAATCCCTCATCCCCCACCCCCCACCCCCCCTACTCCATCACCCACTCCAAAACGCCATCTCTCGTTTAAGCGAAGGTTCATGGTCATTATAATTACCGCGTAGAATAACAACAACAACAATAAACAATAATAAGGAGAGTGAAGATGCTTTTACAGGCGCGCTTATTGGGAGCTTTGTGAAGGAAGACAAAAGACGGTCGCGTTCCGACTGTGCTTAGAGGTGCTTTTCTTGTGCGTTTGTTTGCTTTTGTTAGAGAATGAAAGGCATAGTGGGGTTTGTATGTTTGTAGGTGAGCTTTTGTGCTTCTATCCGTATTTTTGGTTCGTTTCTTGAGTGCGTGCTTGCGTACGTATTTGCACGCACGGCTTGTATGTTCCTCGTACATACGATGCTTAATATCCATCATTATTTTCTCCTTATGCAATTAATAACCGACGGAAATAACTTCACGTCTTCGAAATACCTCACCTCTACGCACACATTAATAATATGCCAAAAATTATAATAATAGATAAAAAATAAATCGCCGGTAGCTTCTTGGAATTCAAAGGCTATTTTCCAAATATTAACGTCTTTTGGATAGTGTGTAATATCCGGTCGAAATCACCGACGCTTGTTAATAAAGAAATAAAGGAATAGTGTAAATAGATAAAGACAAAGAATAAACAAATCAAAGTCATTTGATTCTTTTTGTACTAATTTCTAAAACTGATCACGCATTTCGGAAAAAAAATATTGAACAAAAAGTCTTACATAACACGCAACATTTCCTCCGTAAAAAAAAGAGAGAGAAAAAATAAACATCTGGTAACCTTCGTAACGCAATACAACCTCTTCAAAAACAAAATTCCTTGGGTTGTTTTTTCTTCTAAAGTGAGGAGGAGACGTAATCTTTTTTCTTGTCAACCATTCGTGAAACCGAAGACCTTCTATGTCTATTTGGCCATCATGACTTTGGGGAAGAAACTCAGGGGGAAGGAAAAAAAGAGACAGGTAAGGTAAGCAGGTAAGTAGGTAAGAAAGACAGAGACAGACAGAGAGACGAACTGGCTGAAAACGAGAGGAGACAGCCAGGGAGACTATCAGGAAACCAAAAAAAAAAAGGTGAGAAAGAAAGAAAGTACGAGAGAGAGAGAAAGACAGGCAGAGAGAGAGAGAGAGAGAGAGAGAGAGAGAGAGAGAGAGAGAGAGAGAGAGAGAGAGAGAGAGAGAGAGAGAGAGAGAGAGAGAGAGAGAGAGAGAGAGAGAGAGAGAGAGAGAGAGAGAGAGAGAGAGAGAGAGACAGACAGACAGACAGGGAGACCTGCAAACAGAGTCAAATAAAAAAGAAAAGAAAAAAAGAGACAGAGCGAAAGGAGTAAAAATAAATACATGACATTGAATCACCACGACCACCATTACACACTGGAAACCAAACATGACCCCAATCCGACAGTGCATGATACCTGTGCGACAGAACATTCTTCGTCACAGGAACATGAACACTTTCTCTGTACCTGTGCAACGGCGAGATTGCAGCCAGGCTTGCTTCAGGTAATAAAGATCGTATTATAATATCGAGTATTTCCGTGTCATCGCTTCGGTATGTGAAGGTACTCGAAGACAAAGAAGACATTCCGAGACGTCAGTGATTTATAACGAATCTTTGAACAAAGCAATCATTTAATTATTCAAAAATACATTCAGATCGTCCATCCTCATATCGGTTTATTTACTTTTTATAATGACCATTCTATCATCGACGAAAGGAGAGAGAGAGAGAGAGAGAGAGAGAGAGAGAGAGAGAGAGAGAGAGA
>NC_091565.1:31178536-31181036 GCF_042767895.1 Penaeus vannamei
GGATAAGAAGAGAGGGGAAGCCAAGATTATGGAGAGAAATAGTAAAGAGGGAGAGAGAGAGAGAGGGGAGGGATGGAGAGTAAGGAAGAGGAGGTTCTGGAGCGCCAACATACAGGATAAAGAGAGAGAGTAGAAGAGAAGGAAGAGCGGATGGTAAGAAATAAAGAAAGACATCTTTCTCCCTTACGATCTTCTTCTCCTCCTCTCCCTTCTTCCCCCCTCTCTCAACCTACCCATCCTTCCCCACCTCTTTCCCTCTCTCCACCCCAGAGACAGACACACCTGTCTTAAGAAAAAAATAAAGGGAAACAACCAGTCAAGTTCCCATAACATGACACGCAAGAGAGATACGGAGACAGTTATCAGTCCCACAGATCGCCGCCGCTACACCCTGTTCTCCAGACGCAGGGGGGTGGGGGTGGGGGTGGGGGGATGGCGCTGCGGACCGAACAGGGTTATGCAAAAGGGATAATAATGTGTTACAGAAGTTCAGTTGGTCATCCGTGAACTCAATATGTTGCATAAGTTGAATCTAGATACATTTATGATATAGAAAATTGAATTATATTATTATCTTTTTTGTTATACATATATGTCACGAAGTGTGTATGGTATATAATGAAAATAGGTCATCAGTTGAGAATAGATGTAACAGCAGTCACATTACACGCTGGTAATACATACATATACATGCATACATACATACATATACATACATATACATACAGATATAGATAGATAGATATACGTATCCTGTTGCGTTAGAAATGACTCAAGCTTAGTATTATTACCACATAATCTGCTATTGGAATCATATCATAATATCACAAACAATAAATGTGGGTAACCTTGTAATATCATATATATTACTATTAATTTCACAAAGACAAAACACACGATAAAACATGAAGCATAAGAACAGAAAACAAGAAGAGGCGAATGAAAAAAGTAAGAAGCTCAATAAACGAAAACCAACGCAATGAATAAATGAAAAAAAAAAATAACTTCAAATAATAAAGAGGAAACAAAAAGAGAACAAAAGACAACAGCACATCATAAATCCCACAAACACACGAAACGAGAGGCGATCGAAGAGCACACATGGAGCGAAATAAAGGACGAATCCCAAATGCGACGGGAACAGTGCACAGGCCAGCGAACGTGATCGCTTTCGGAGGCATAAACTACACGAACTCCAGGGGGGGCGATGGGGGGTGAGGGGAAGATGAGGAGGAGGAGGAGGAGAAAGGGGGGGGGAGGAAGAAGGGGGGGGAGTGATCTCTGGAAGGAGTCATTAGCTGGAGAGAGGAGGGAGGGAGAGGGGGACAAGGGGGCGGGCAGGGAGAGGAGGAGGGAGGGAGGGTAGGTGGAGGGGAGGCCGAGGGGAGAGGGAGAGGGGGAAACATCCTCGATTGAGTGTCTGGTCGTTCGACTTATACGTGCTTGGCTTGAGGTGCATGTGGGCGGGGGAGGAGCGAGACGAGGGGAACGGGCCCTGGCGAGGTGGGGGAGGGAGGGAGGGGGTGGGGGAGGGGAGGATACTGGGGAGTGGAATCGAGGGAGAAGGGGTACCAGCAGAGAGTGGGAGAAGGGGAAGAGAATATGGTATAGGAAAAATTGAAGGGGAGGGGGTATTAGATAGGGGTAGAGGGATTCGAGAAAAGGGAGGCGACAGGGAGAGAGGGGAAAACGGTATACCCGGGAGACGGGGCAGAGGCTACAGGGGAGGAGGGAGGAGGGAGGGGAGGGAGGAAGGAAGGGGGAGCGGAGGAGGGAGGGAAGAAGGGCGCGAGTGGAGGCGGCGCGATGCGAGGTGGATGATGCAACGGGCGTAGAAGGATCGAGAACGGAGTGATGGAACGAAGCTATGGAGAAGAAAAAACGAAAAAAACAAAACAAAAAACAAAAGACGAAAGAACGAGAAAACGAACAAAAACAAAGCAACAGACCAACAAAAAAACACACACACACACACAGAAACCAATATAAGCAAGACAGAACATGAAGAACAGAGAACAATAACAGACAGCTATATGGCATTAAGGAGCTGGGCATTTACTACTAACAGTTAATCGACAAAGGTCACGTACATGCCTGAGCGCATACAGAGGGCGGGGATGTTTGCCAAACGTGAGAGGAGACAAAGAGGGAGAGAGAGAGAGAGAGAAAGGGAAGGAGAGGGAGATAGGGGGAACGTGGGAGAGGGAGGCGGAGGAAGGGAGGGGTGGAAAGGGTTGGTGAGAGGTGGGGGGAGGGAGGGCAGGAGGGTAGGTGAATAGGGAGGGAGGGAGAACGGCGATAGAGGAATGGAGGGATAAAGGGGGAAGGAAAGGAGGGAGAGAGAGGGAGAGAGAGAGAGGGAGAGAGGGAGAGAGAGAGAGAGAGAGAGAGAGAGAGAGAGAGAGAGAGAGAGAGAGAGAGAGAGAGAGAGAGGGAGAGGGAGACGGAGAGAGAGAGAGAGAGAGAGAGAGAGAGAGAGAGACAAAGAGAGCGGGAGAGA
>NC_091565.1:31188536-31191036 GCF_042767895.1 Penaeus vannamei
AAATCACAAAAAACAACAGCAAATGATGTTTATTTTACGACGACACGAATCGAAGTACACAAACACTCACGCTAACAATCAAATCGACAAACAAGGTCTTTTCTGATACGATCTCTCTCTCTCTCTCTCGCTCTTTCTCTCTCTCTCTCTCGCTCTTTCTTTCTCTCTCTCTCTCTCTCTCTCTCTCTCTCTCTCTCTCTCTCTCACTCTTTCTCTCTCTCTCTCTCTCTCTCTCTCTCTCTCTCTCTCTCTCTCTCTCTCTCTCTCTCTCTCTCTCTCTCTCTCTCTCTCTCTCTCTCTCTCTCTTTCTCTCTCTTTCGCTCTTTCTCTCTCTCTCTGGTCGTTTATCGTTCGTCTGATCTGATTACAAGTGTTTGTTCGGACTAATTTTCTTCTTTTTTGTCCTTCTTCCCTTCCCCTTTCTCGTTAATTTCCCCTCTCTTTACTTTATTTTTCTGCTTCTCTCTCCCTTTTGTTTTCTCTCTCTGTCTCACTCGTTTCGCCCTTCTTTCCCTTTCTCCCTTTGTCCCTCTAAATATATAATTATCATCATTTTCCTTTCCCACTCTTCCCCACTCCTTATTCACGATGTGTTCCTCTCCCTCTTTCCCCTTTTTCATATCCTACCCCTCTCTCTTTTTCCCTCTGTCCCTTCCTCCCTTCCCCTCTCTGCCTCCCTCCACCTATCTATCTTTTTCCGTTTCCCCGCCCTTCCCCTTACCTCTCCTTCCATTTACCATACCCCTTTCCCTCTCCCGCTTTCTCTCTGTCTCCCTCTCCTCCACCACCTCCTTTTCCCCCTCGTTGTTTGACCTTATCTATTTTTATGATCTTCCATCGGCTTAAAGTGAAAAGAGTTTGTTATCTTCAATTCGTTTATAGCCATGGCCGCCGCGCGCTCTGTGATCGTCCTTTCTACTATGGCTGCTTAAAATCCTTAAATACTGCGGATCATCCTACCGCATTACCCCGGAGTGGATATAAAATACGTACATCATATATCGGGAATGCACATACGAACATGTTCACGCAAATAACCAGATACAGTTGCTCTCTCTCTCTCTCTCTTTCTTTCTCTTTCTCTTTCTTTCTCTTTCTCTTTCTCTCTCTCTCTCTTTCCCTTTCTTTCTTTCTTTCTTTTTTTGTTTCTTTCTTTCTTTCTTTCTTTCTTTCTTTCTTTCTTTCTCTCTCTCTCTTTCTCTTCGTCTTCCTCTCCCTCTCTCACTCATTCTCCCTCTCGTTGCCACCCTACCTCTCTCTCTAACGTGCACACACACACACACACACACACACACACACACACACACACACACACACACACACACACACACACACACACACACACACACACACACACACACACACACACATACACACACACATACACACACACACACACACACACACACACACACACACACACACACACACACACACACACACACACACACATACACACACACATACACACACAGACACACACATACAGGAGCACACACACACACACACACACACACACACACACACACACACACACACACACACACACACACACACACACACCCACAAGCTTCCCACCCTTCACCCTAACACATGCAGACAAGTAAATAAACATCCAACTCGTCACACCAAAACACCCACATCCTCTCCCACATGTAAGAATCTGTATACTCAAATACCTCTGATACGTACACTGTCACCCGATTTGCATACACATACACTCCTAAGTCGGTATCTTTAAAAACCTCTCATACATACACTGTCCTCCGATTTGCATACACATACACTGTAAAGTTGGTATCTTTAAATACCTCTGATACATACACTGTCCCCCATCCTGCATACACATACACTCCTAAGTTGGTATCTTTAAATAACTCATACATACACTGTCCCCCGTCTTACATACACATACACTGTAAAATTGGCATCTTTAAAATCCTCTAATACATACACTGTCCCCCGATTTGCATACACATACACTGTAAAATTGGTATCTTTAAATACCTCTCATACATACACTGTCCTCCGATTTGCATAAAATACACTCCTGTCTGTATCTTTAAATAACTTTCATACATACACTGTCCTCCGATTTGCATACACATACACTCCTAAGTCGGTATCTTTAAATACATCTAATATATACACTGTACTCCGATTTGCATACACATACAATGTAAAATTGGTATCTTTAAATACCTCTGATACGCACACTGTCCTCCGATTTGCATACACATACACTCTCAAGTTGGTATCTTTACGTATCACACATTTCTTTTGACAAGCGTCTTATCCGCGTCTGGCTTATCTTTCGTCTATCTCCTTTATCGTTCAACTTTTATACTAGATTGTCACGTGATGCTTTTTACGTCTAATAAGTTATAAAAAAGACTGCACAAAGAAATAAAAATATAAAGATATAAAAATATAAAGATATAAAAAAACTGTAAAGAAACTGTCTGTACGTACATATGTATGTATGTACGTATATATTTCC
>NC_091565.1:31196036-31198536 GCF_042767895.1 Penaeus vannamei
ATTAAACTCCATTATTAAAAAAAAAAAAAAAAATTATTACATTTTTGAAGTACGTTTCGCTTGCAAGATTCCGTGAGGTCGCTCCGTGCTCCGTGAAAGTGAAGACGAACAAAGATGTACTTTCCCACCACACGCAAGCAAGCACTGGGGGGTGGGGGGTGGGGGGGGGTACACGACATGGCGGTGTGTGTGTGCGTGGTTGTGCTTGATTGCCTATGCGCCCAGGTAACAAATTCTTATTTTATTCGGGTAGTTGATTGAGGGATGTTGGGTGTGTGTTTTTATATCACATGACATGGCACACCCACACACGCAAACACATACTTACATACATACACACACACATACATACATACATACGCACACGCGCGCACATACATACATAAACACACACACACACACACACACACACACACACACACACACACACACACACACACACACACACACACACACACACACACACACACACACACACAAACACAAACACACACACACACACACACGCAGACACACACACGCACACACATACCCATACCTGTGTCTACAAGCAAAAAGACCAGCGAACGAGTGTGTTTTTAGACGGTGGCGCGTTGTTGACAATACTCACATGTAAACAAAGTAAGGTCGTTCCTTTTACATGATATTACCCAATGGAAAGTATTACGGAATGTGAGAAAAGAAAGAAAAAGAGAAAAGAAAAGAGATAAAAAGATAGATAGATAGATAGATCGATGATAGATGAAAATACACAGATAGATATACAGATAGCGAGATGGAAAGATAGATATACAGATAGATAGATAGATAGATAGCGAGATACACAGATAGATATATAGATAGATAGATAGGCAGAGAGATACAAGACATACAGAGAGATAGTGAGAGGGGGAGATGTCAAACAGACACAAACAGAGCATGTGTGTACTTGTGTACGGGGGTATGAGTGTATGTGTCTGGAAAAGTGAGAGTAAGAGTGAATGAGAGAGAGAGAGAGAGAGAGAGAGAGAGAGAGAGAGAGAGAGAGAGAGAGAGAGAGAGAGAGAGAGAGAGAGAGAAAGTGAGTGAGAGAGTGTTAGAGAGCGTGAGAGTGAGAGAGAGAGAGAGAGAGTGAGAGAGAGAGAGAGAGAGAGAGAGAGAGAGAGAGAGAGAGAGAGAGAGAGAGAGAGAGAGAGAGAGAGAGAGAGAGAGATAGAGAGAGAGAGAGAGAGAGAGAGAGAGAGAGAGAGAGAGAGATATATAGAGAGAGAAAGTGAGTGAGAGAGTGTCAGAGAGAGCGTGAGAGTGAGAGTGTGAGAGAGAGAGAGTGTGAGAGAGAGAGTGAGTGAGTGAGAGTTTAAGAGTGAGTGAGTGTTAGAGTGAGTGAGTGAGTGCCCTTCGCTAGTGCCCTTGCATTGAACACGCGGCACACTTTCAAAGTATAAATATGCGAGTGTTCTATACCTGCGGCTTGAATATCAGCGTGAACAATACGTCGACATAACATTTTCTTCGAGCATGGAGCCGAGGCACGCACGGGGAGCCTATCGCAGAGGCAAGAAGGCGGGACGAGGGGAGAGAGAGGGGAAAGGGGGAGGGGGAGGGGGGAGAAGGGAGGGGAAAGGAGGAGGTGGAGGGGGAGAAGAGGGAGGGGGAGGGATGGAGGGAGAGATGAAAGGGGAGAGGGAGAAGGGAGGGGGAAGGGATGGAGGGAGGGGAAAGGGGGAGGTAGGGGGAGAAAGGAGGGGAAGGGATGGAGGGAGAGATGAAAGGGGGAGAGGGAGAAGGAGGGGGAAGGGATGGAGGGAGAGAGAGGAGAAAGGGGGGGTGAGGGGGAGAAAGAGAGGGGGAAGGGATGGACGGAGGGAGAGAGAAAAGGGGGGTGGAGGGGGAGGAGGGGAAGGGATGGAGGGAGGGAAGGGTGCAAGAGAAGAAGGGAGAGGAAAGGATGGATGAGAAGATGAGAGAAGGAAAGGGAAGGGATGGATGAGAAGGAGAGAGAGGGAAAGGATGGATGGGAAGAAGAGAGAGGGAAAGGATGGATGGGAAGAAGGGAGAAGAAGAAAGGCAAAAAGAGAACAGGGATGGGACGAAGCAGAAGGGAGAAAATAGACATGAAAAGAGAGATGGGAGAGTGACAAGGAAAAAAACTGGAGGGAGAGGTAAGGGAGAGGACGGAAGGAGAGGTGAGAGAGGGGATGAGGTGGACAGAGTGAGGGATATGGGGAGAGGTGAGAGAGGGGACAGACGGGGGAGGGGGGAGGGGGGGGGAGGTAGCCAGGGGAGGAAGAAGGATACGTTGATGCACCAACATGTTCCGCTTACGTCTACTTTGCTATATCTTCCTGCCGGGGGTCACGTCCGTCCTCCTCTCTCTCTCTCTCTCTCTCTCTCTCTCTCTCTCTCTCTCTCTCTCTCTATATATATATATATATATATATATATATATATATATATATATATATATATATATATACTCTCTTTTATATATATATATATATATATATATATATATATATAT
>NC_091565.1:31203536-31206036 GCF_042767895.1 Penaeus vannamei
GCTCACTCGGATTTGCGCGCGCTTTCCCTCGCTCATTTGTCTGTCATTGCGGGTTTGTGGGTGCGTGTGCGTCCTTTTGTCGATTCTTAAGGGGGGTCGCTGGTGTTATTGCTATGTCATTCTACTTATCCATTGTCTTATGTATTCTTAACCGGCAAAGATTGATTTTAAAACTGTTTGGATTTTTTTTTTCATCTTCATTTTTTTAGCTGTTCCCGTTTCCATCCTACGTCATTATATAATTTCTTCTCCGCTCTTCTCATCCCTTTCTCTCTAGCCCTTGCTACCTCCCGGCTTCCTTCCACCTCCCCCGTTCCTCACTCATTCACTTCCCAATACATATCGGCCTCTGCCTGCTGTCTGCGTTCGTGTGTACGCGTCTGCCACTCTCTTCAAATGCCCCCTCCCCCCCTCCCCCCACCCTCTCCCAGACGCAGACAAGAGGCATTTCTCAAGTTTCCTTTTACTTTAAACCCCTTTCTCGCAGGACCACCTTGGCTCCTCCCCCTCTTCTTACCCTCCCTCCCACCCTCTCCCCCTTTTCTTACCCTCCCTCCCACCCTCTCCCCATATCTCACTCCCCTCCCCATCACAGGTCAGAGACCCAGACAAACAGACACTGAGGGAGAAGGAGAGGAAGAGGGAAGGAGGGAAGGATGGTGGAAGGGGAGGGTCAGGACAGTCGGCTTGTGTTACTCGTGGTCAGTTACACATGGCTATAAAACTTTCCCTCTCTTTTTTCGCCAATTTGCTTATTTCTATGCAACGGTGTATTACGTGTGCACAGGGACGATATTCTGTCGAGAGGTGTACACGTAGGCGGGCGCACACGTTAATATACACAGTTGATACAATAAACACATGCACAAACGCACACACACAAGACCGGGATGCCTAAATGGCAGTGTGTTAGTGTGTCCTGATACAGTGTTCAGGCTGTAGGTCATGATCCTTCAGTGCGCACATGGAAGAGGGAGGGAGAGAGAGGGAGAGGGAGAGGGAGAGGGAGAGGGAGAGGGAGAGGGAGAGGGAGAGGGAGAGGGAGAGGGAGAGGGAGAGGGAGAGGGAGGGAGAGAGAGAGAGAGAGAGAGAGAGAGAGAGAGAGAGAGAGAGAGAGAGAGAGAGAGAGAGAGAGAGAGAGAGAGAGAGAGAGAGAGAGAGAGAGAGAGAGGTGAGAGAAAGGGGAAAAGTCTGGGGAAAATGTAGTGTACATATATTTCATTATTTATGTGATAAAACCTTTGGCTGTGGGAAAAAGTAGAAAAGCAATAGCTATAAAAACGGAGAGAGAAAGACTGATAAGGAAGGAAGGAGAGGGAGAGAGACAGAGAGAGAGAGAGAGAGAGAGAGAGAGAGAGAGAGAGAGAGAGAGAGAGAGAGAGAGAGAGGGAGAGAGAGAGAGGTGCGAGAAAGGAGTGGGCAGACGGCCGGCGAGACAAAAATTCCATGGCCAAGCAAGGCTGACCTTTCACAGCATCTTATGCCCCAAAGGATTCATTGTAGCAATTGCAAAGAATGTATAGGACCGCGACCCTTTATCCTACCTGACAAACTACATTCTCGGACTGAAAGAAATGAGATATAACAAACGCCTCCTTTGCTCATGTAGATTTTAGACCCTTCTCTTTAACACTCCAAACCCTCATTCTCTCTCTCTCTCTCTCTCTCTCTCTCTCTCTCTCTCTCTCTCTCTCTCTCTCTCTCTCTCTCTTCTTCTTCTTCTTCTTCTTCTTCTTCTTCTTCTTCTCTTTCCTTCCCTTTCCTTTACCTCGCGTTCGGTGACGGCTTCTGACCCACATACGCTCGTCTGCGCGCACGAACGGATAAACAGACCAGTGTCAACTCCCCTCGCGCACTCCGCTCCCCCATCTTCCCCTCACTCCCTCGCTCCAGGCCTCTCTTACTCCCTCCTCACTCTCCCTCATACTTCCCAGGCCGTTCTTACTCCCTCCTCTCACTCCCTCATACTTCCCAGGCCGTTCTTACTCCCTCCTCTCTCTCCCTCATACTTCCCAGGCCGTTCTTACTCCCTCCTCTCACTTCCTCATAGTTCTGAGGCCGTTCTTACTCCCTCCTCATTCTATCTCATACTCCCCAGGCCTTTCCCACTCCCTCATATCACCCCCTCACACTTCTCCCGAGTCTCCGCTACTCTCTCCCCTCACTCTCTCATACTTCCCAGGCCTCTTCTGCCATCTCACCTTTCCCCTCATACCTTCCAAACCACTGTTACCCTCTTCCCTCACTCCCTCATACATCGCAGGCCTCTGCTCTCCCCTCCCCTCACTCCCTCGCCCCCACGACGCATCTGACGCCCCTATCCCACCCACCCACTCCCCCTCTCTCTCATTCGTCATCAGTCCCCCTCATCTAGCGAGGCGTTTTCCCCTCGCCCCAGTCACCCCCTCCTCCCCTTTTCCCTCGTTTCTCCCTCCTTATAATTTGATTCCCGCATGTTTCCCCTTTTCCTCCCACGCATGAAAAAGTAGACAACCCACAC
>NC_091565.1:31211036-31213536 GCF_042767895.1 Penaeus vannamei
GCCCTGAATGAAGAACTTCATAGAAAAAAAAATATATAATTACGATGCAAGATTTTTTACATTATATATTAAAATAGCAACGAAAGTAAAGCACTTGACTGTCATTAGAGAATCCGAGAATATTTAAAAACCCAGAAACACAGCAAATAAAATAAAAGACTGTCAATTGGCGAGTGACGTCACAAACAGCTGACGCAATTGTCCCACCCACATATGTGACGTCATCAGGTGGAGATGCCAATTCGCTTGTTTCCGCTCAAAGGCATCAAAGGTCTTTTCAAAAGGACTGTGAGCCCTAAAATAGATCCTTTTCCTGTGAGATGATACATTTCAAAATTTTCTTGGCTATTTCTGTGCGTGTGTAGGAGGCATATGAATAACGTGGATTCCGATATTAAAGAGAAACGGAAAACCCTTTTTTATTCTCTATCGGATTTCCCGCGAGGAGACTGGGGAAAAAAATCGATAAGTAATTCTATCTCTTTTTCTATTATTCCGGTTTCTAAATGTCCTTTTTTCTTCCTTACGAAAACGCACAGGAAGCCTACAGAAACGCACCCGTGAATGGTGTTCTCTTTTTCTCCATGTGACACCAATCATCATTATCCTTATTTCCATTTCTCTCCATCTACATCGCGCTCACTTGCCCCCTCCGCCCCCCCCTCTCTTCGCCTCACGCCCTCTCACCCATCGGCAACAGGTGTTCTCAAACAGGTGGTTGTGAGAGCAGCTGACACTTGTAGCCGGCCTGTCCCTTGCCCTGGCCCCCGCTCTATTTATCTGTCTACACTTACGCACGCGCACGCACGCATACGTATACACACACACACACACGATCTCACATTGTCACCCTCGCACTCCTTTTCGTAATAAGTAAAAATAGAGAGAGAGGAAGGAGAGAGAGAGAGAGAGAGAGAGAGAGAGAGAGAGAGAGAGAGAGAGAGAGAGAGAGAGAGAGAGAGAGAGAGAGAGAGAGAGAGAGAGAGAGAGAGAGAAGGAGAGAAGGAGAGAAAGAATGAGAAACAGAGAGAGAGAGAGAGAGAGAGAGAGAGAGAGAGAGAGAGAGAGAGAGAGAGAGAGAGAGAGAGAGAGAGAGAGAGAGGGAGATGGACAGAGAAGGAGAGATGGAGAGAGAAGGAGAGATGGAGAGATGGAGAGAGAGAGAGAAAGAGAGAGAGAGAGAGAGAGAGAGAGAGAGAGAGAGAGAGAGAGAGAAACTGAGAGAGAGAGAGACGGAAAGCTATAAATGACACCCTATGCCAAGTGTTTGTGTCCGCAGTTCAAACATTTACACCAAAAACCCTCAACGTCCAAGATATGGCTGCCCGTTTAACCCAACCCCGCGTTAATATACAAGGGCTACATACACAAAAAAAAAAACAAAAAACAATTCTTGTCCGTGATGAATTATTATATTCTTGCCCATCAAAAACAACGGCGTCCAGCGTGTAATTGGCACATGAAAGAGGCAATTAACTATTTTTTGACAAAGTTTGGCGGCGGTCGCCCACACCTGCGCAGCGGAGAGGCGCACGCACCCCACCGCAGGCCTAACGCATCTGTAAGCCACACCTTTCCACAGGCAGGTGTTGAGGGGGGGGGGGAGTTAAGGTGGAGGGGGTGGGGGAGGGATGTTGTGCAGCGGGGGAGGGGGTATAAAAGGGAGAGGAGGGAGGAGGAAGGAGAGGGAGGGAGGAAGGGAGAGGCAGGAGGAAGGGAGAGGGAGAGAGGAAGGGAGAGGGAGGGAGGAAGGGAGAGGGAGAGCAATTCCGATAACAATCACCAGGTTCGGTCGAATAAAACACATGTTGACAGGTGCTGCAGTTCCAAGGGGCAGATGTGTGGCTACTATGGCGAACGCTCTACGAAACAACCACGTGTCATATTTCATTCAATGGCGGCCATGACAGGACAGGACAAGTGTTGGGACGGGGAGATTACGACCAACCGTGAAGTGCATGACAGACAGCGAATGACAGCTGGGCCGAGTCACGTGCATGGCCAAGCACGTGATGCCTGACATTGAAGGCAGTCGAGCTCAAATCGAGCCGCTTGCTTGACTGCAACCACGCAGTGACAGACATAGCAGTGTGCAAGGCATGGGACTCACGCAGTCACACGGGCATAGCAGACTGTGATAACATATACTTCACGATGTCGTAGAAGTAGCAGATAAATGCCATGTACACGTAAAAATAGGAGAAAATACAATACACACACGTAAAAATAGGATAAAATACCATATACACAGGTAAAATTAGGAGAAAATACCATATACACACGTGATAATAGGAGAAAATACCATATACACGCGTAAAATTAGGAGAAAATACCATATACACGCGTAAAATTAGGAGAAAATACCATATGTACACGCAAAAATAGGACAAAAACACCATATATACACCTACAAATAGGAGAAAATACCACATACACACGTGAATATTAAATAGACATAAAACACACACACACACACTAACGTACACCCTCACGCACACAC
>NC_091565.1:31226036-31228536 GCF_042767895.1 Penaeus vannamei
CATCTCCGCCACTTCAACAGCGATACTTCTTTCCACCCCCACATTGGGCCGCTCATCAACTTGCTGTTCCTTCTTGGACACCCTAACTTTAAAGCCAGCAAGGGGCAGTGTATTAAATGGCATCACTGATTCATACCACTCAAAATAACAGCCACAGACACCTCTTTGTACTGTCTGCTAATGTCCGAGATCTCCGAACCAATATTGGTGAGATGACTCACGTGGCCCTCAACGTCAGTGCCGACATAACAGTGGCTACTGAAACCTTCCTGAATGCAGAGGTAGAACCTGCTTTTGGCAAGATACGAGGCTACTCACAGTGGCAAAGAGACAGGATAGGAAAGGACTTTCGAGGTGTGGCTGTATGCTACAAAGAGAATCTACAGATTCAGCTGCGAATAGTTAAGGTCATGCTTAAGTCAAATGAGTCCCTGCTACCAAAGTAGCAGGGACTCATTTGAGGCCGCAATAGCAAGGCAGGACATCGATAGACTTCCTAACGGAAAACTTCCTTCAGGCTCGCAGTAACTGTCAACACCTCTTAATAGTTGGGTGATATTAATCACCATCTCATTCAGTCAGCATACGAGGACCTTTTCTCAATTCACGGGTTGACAGATTACGTGGATTGCCCGACGCACATCCTTGGTAGATCTCTAGATCCTGTTATAACTGATCTGACAGGATTTTATCTCACCGCTCGACATAATAGGAACGTCAGATCACCTTGCAGTTATGTCACCTGGAGATGACGAAATCAGACGAAGAAATATATGCCTTTGGAACCACGCAGACCGGCTAGGTATGAAGGCAGAACTTCAGGCACAAGACTGGAATGCTCTCCTGGCGGGGAACGCAAATGGCAAAGCATCCTCCATCACTAGCCTCCTCGCCGAAATGCAGCAGAAATGCGTCCCTTCGCGGGCAAACATCACAAAACCAGGGGATCAAGCCTGGTTCTGCTACAGATGCTATCAAGCGTCCAAAAGGAAATACAAATTGTGGCAAAGGTACATAGCTAATCCCACAAGATATACTAAGAATTTGTACAAAATTGCTTGCAAAGAAATGACAGCCACATGCAAATGGGCCCGCAACAGATGGCAAGAGGAAACAAAAAGGAAACTAACAACTGGGAGCAGGCAGCAAGGAGTGGTGGTCACTCATCAAGGAGCACCAAGCGGAAACCCGGGAACCTACAATACCTCCACTAACCAAGCTCGATGGAACAACTACTTCAAGTAAACGGGAAAAAGCTCCCCTTCTGGGAAGCGTGTTTAGTCGGAAAATGACAGTGCCAGATGCAAAGTGAATACCTCCAGAGATACCCTCAGTATGCCATGACCAACTCCCTGGTCTTCAAATCTGTCACAGCAGAACAAAAGAAACCGTCCAGAGTTTAAACGCAAAGAAAGCACCAGGATCAGATGATGTCAGCCCGCACACGCTCCCAGGTGTGCAGCCGAGTTATCCCAGCCGTTATCATCCATCTTCCATCGAAGAAAGCTACCGGCCCATCTCCCTCCTGCCATGCATCAGCAAGGTATATGAAAAGATCATTGCTGAACAGCTCATGGAACACCTGGAAAACCACAATCTTATTTCCATGAGAGTTTGGTTTTCGTTCCTCCCGATCGACTGCTGACCTTCTCCTACTAAGTAAAAATCTGCCAGGATGCTCTGGACGCCAGTCAAGACACTCTGGTGATCGCCCTCGACATCGCCGGCGCCATCGTGTGGCACCGAGGGCTCCTTGCTAAACTGCAAACAAGAGGCATAAGCAGCAACCTCTTGCGGCTCTTTGGTGATTACCTCACTGGAAGAGCACTGCAAGTAGTCATCGGTGGCCAGTCATCCCACAAGTACCCGATACAGGCGTCGGTACCACAGGGATCTGTACTTGGGCCAATCCTATGGAACATCTACATAGATGATTTGCTTAGGGAACATCCCGAAATCTCAGCGTATGCTGATGACTGCACGCTTTCTATGTCATACCAGCGTGAGGATCATGGCACTGTAAAAATGGATATGAATTCGAAGTTACAAGCAATCCACGACTGGGGATCACAATGGCAAGTAAGTTTTGCCGCCAACAAGACCCGGGCAATGGTTGTATCCCGTTCTCCAGCTGCATCAGACATCATGAAGGAAAAGATCTTAATGAACAACATCGCCCTTCCACTCGAGGACTTTATTTCAATTCTTGATGTGGACATCCACAGCGAACTAAGGATCTGCAAAACAGCTTCTCTGAAGGTGACAGCTCTCCGACATATATCTCACCTCCTGGATCCTCAAGGAATTCTGACGCTCTACAAGTCCCAGACCACATCTAGAATATGCCTCGTTGGCCTGGCCTTCTACTGCGCCCACCAACGCCAACAGGTTGGATAGAATAGAAAATCGGGCTCTCAGGCTTATCCAGGAAGCCAGCAACCCTTGGCACATCGACTCGCTGGAATATCGTCTCGACGTCGGGGCTCTAACGGTGCTCCAC
>NC_091565.1:31238536-31251036 GCF_042767895.1 Penaeus vannamei
GTCATGCACAAGAGATATCCACCATGCATGTGCGGATTCTTCAGTTGTTGGATCAGAAGGTAGGTTTGTGACGTCCTGTTTTGTACTAGATTAGTTTTAATAAGTTCTATATACTAAACATACAAGAATACAAAGAATAAGCAAGAAATGACTACATACTATGGTGTCATTTCTTGTTTTTGTGTATGATTTTATGGGATGTATATAAGATAATAATGTTTAGACTAACTGGCTAGAGAAACTTACAATAATTTTGTTTTTTCTGAGTTGTATTTTGTAAGATGAGTACATAAAACCTCAAAAATGGTGAGAAAGTTAGCATGTTAGATGTGGGCGCTCATGGACCAAATCTGGGCATTAGGCTTCGTTGAGAGGTTACTCTCCCGGCTGTGTAGCTAATTTGTAGATCCATCCCACATGAACACTCATGTGAAGTATAAAGAATTGCTTGACTTGCCATTCTTTAATTGAGCAGACACCATATCATCTCTCCAGGTAGTTTACACTTTGTGCAATAGCAATGACAATAAGTTACATTGTATTATTTAGGTTGCTTTTTATATTTTTATATTATTCAATTTGCTCTAACTCATCTTATGCTGCTATTAATGGTGGGCAGGTATTTGATTCTGCCTGTGGACAAACTCCTCCCTGTAGACAGGAATACAGCTGGTACAGTTCACCCCCTCGTGGGCTGGTGGAAATCCTGCAGGAGCTTGCAAATGAGCCGCTTCCTTAAAGCCTGCTGAATCAATCTCTAAGTGCCTTGTGCTCTCAGAATTATTTTCATGGCAAGGCATCCCTTTTTTTTTTTCTTTCTTTTCTTTTCTTCTTTTTTTTCTCCTCCATCATCGTCATCATCAAGATGATTAAGATGATGTCAATGTCAGGTTGGGCAGATTAGGTCAAAACAACCAAGTATAATGGGCAAGATAGAGGGATTCATGAGTTGCAAAACGTTTGATGAAATTTGTAATGAGAGTACTACATTTGTTGAAACTACAAGAATTTGTTTGTTGAGAGAAATCTACTAATTTTTTGGCAGCTGACCCACTGGTATATGTAGATAGTATAGTATTACATGGAAGAGTCTTACCAAAGTGGTAAAGCTGGTTGCTGTCTCACAGTAGGTGCAAAGAGATGGGTTAGGTTTGGTATTGTTTACTAGGCAGTGGCATATTGTGATTGCTTGAAGAAAGAGAAATATATAGTTTATAGAATTAGATATATTAGAGGATACATAAGTGTCTCATATGTAGCTTAACTAAGAATTAAGTTTTGGCAAATGTTACAGACATTAAAAAAAGGGGATTATCCTATCATAAAAAAGGAACTTTTTCAGTTGTTTCCTATTAATAAGTGTGGCTGCAGATGCAAAGGGCATTCATCTTACATTGTCTTTCAAAAATAGAAAATAGTTTAGATTGAGATGCTTGATCATTTTTCCCCTTTTATTTACTCATTTGCAATTATATTTTTATGAAGATATTCATAACAACAGTAATTTATTGCTAAAGCGCTTAAGTCTAGTAACTTAAATTACTAATCTTTTGCATATAAGCAATAATATTTATATTCACATGCAATATCACCAACTAAAATTTCTGCATTATTAACCCTTTGTGGGAGGATGGCATGGTATACATTCTTTGTGTTTATATATAGATGGCTCAAGTAATTAGTAACCAAGGAGTCAATTGCAAGTTATATTACTCTAACTGGTGTACCCTTTTTGCTGATTTTCAGACTTTTTGAAATTTCTGTTACTTAGCACCCCTACAAGTGATGCTCTATTACTTCTTTCTTACTTCTTACCACTCTTAACACCCTTGAGTAGAGATGATAAGGAATTGAACATATACTTTCTATATTCATGTATAAGTACAAGATAACAGATTTATATTCTAGTCACTGCCGAGTGGACTCAGTGTTGTAATAAGAATAAAACACCCAGTTTTATGCCTCACTGCACTTATAAAGTTCAACCTATATTAATGTTATTTCAATTGGGTTATTATAAACACAAGAAATAATTTTATGAATTTATAACTCCCACCGCCATTGCAAGGAATTTGCAAGACGGTCACTCTAACCACTGATACATGACCCACTAAAAATAGTGTGCAAATAGGAGCTATCTAGCATCCATAGGCATTACCTATGGAATAATGCCATACCGCATTGATATCAGGATTTCTTATTTGGGATTTGAACTGCTCTATGTATTTAGCGAGTGCCCATGGGAAGTGTGTTTAAAACTTTGCTATCCTTACTCATGTATGAGTAGGTAGGTAATGCCCATGGATGCTAGATAGCTCCTATTTGCACACTCCTTTTAGTGGGTCGTGTATCAGTGGTTAGAGTGACCGTCTTGCAAGTTCCTTGCAATAGTGGTTGGGGATTTGAATCCCAATCGGAGAGGTTATATATTCATGATATCAGTGTGATATGGCATTATTCCATCTTTCAGATAATTTTATATATTTAAGTGGTACTTATTTATACAGTGTTTTCCTCATCTTACAAGTACAATGTCTGCCCTTGGAGATACAAAGAGGTGCAGACCCTTGTCAAAGCCATTTCATACACATCAGATGTTTTAATGATTAATCAATCCACCGAAACTTAGTCCACATGGTTGTCCATGATTGATGACGGTTGGTATTGATCTGCGATGGCATAGACCACATTAGTGCCCCAGTTTACAAGACCTTTAGATTATCACACTTATGTACTTAAGACAGAGTGTTTATAGTACCTTGTAAAACATTAAAGGTTTATCCCCTCCATAGGATCACCACCACACACTTTTGTTTCAATGGAATGTAGTGTTCCTCTAAACTACCTTTCCATCTACCATACAACTATTGAAAAACCATTTCCAAGGTGTATAATGGTCTCCTTGGATCCCACCCCATCTTCCTCTTGCTCTCATCCTTCTACTACCTTTACCTTTTGCAAACTTTCCTTGGCCCAGCCAAGTTCTGAGAATACCCTTCTCTTTCAACAGTGCCTCCAGAAACAAGTAGGCAAGGTTACCTTTCGCAGTCGCTCTGATGGTTCACGCCTTGTCACAGTTACATCTGAATCCCAAGCTCGTGCACTATCTACCCTAACTGACCTTAATGGCAAACCCTTTCCTGCCAAACCTCACCCTTCTCTTAATACTTTTACTGGAACTGTTTCTATCCCCCCAAATGCTTCTCCTATCTACAATAAGGACTGTCAGACTGTGAAAAAGACATACTTACCTGCCTTGCTGAATATGATGTAGTGGCAGTACAGTTTTACACTATTACTCCTAGACGCCAGTGTAAGTCCCACATCAGTATTGCCAAAATTAGCTTCCGTAGACATGACTTCCCCCATGAAGTTTATATTGGTGGATTGTCCTACCATCTCCGACCATATCAAACCCTTCCTTGTTAATGTCAGAAATGTTGGCTCTTTGGCCACCCTGCCATCACTATTGCTCCACAGCCCGCTGCCCTCTATGTGCCCAACCTGGTCATGACTGTCAAAATTGCCCTGCTCAGTCACATACATGTGCCAGTTGTGGAGACTCATAATGTATTTTATAAGAGCTGCCCTGCATATAAGTTTGAATATGAGGTAGCAATCCTCAGTCTAGCCTCACTCTATGTGAGGCCAGACAAGAAGCACGATGACAAGGTTTTTGTCTCAAGTTATTCCAAAACAGCCCTTTGCTCTGCTCCCTGCCCATCTTCACAAGATATTTCTGCATCTCCCCCATTATCTCTCCCCTATACCCTAAACCACCCTATGTCTACTCACCCTATCCCCCAATCAAATTTGTGTACCAGTCTGAATCTAGATACTCCAATCTCTACCATTTCCTTGATACCTACCCCTCCTCCTCACTTTATTCGTCGTACCAGGCAACCTAAACGCTCCACTCCACCCTCTCTTACTACATCCTTCCCTATACCTTTCTCTTCTTCTGATCCTCAGATATCTGTCTCCTTTTCTCCTCCTCTTAAGAGAACCTTTGTTTCTCAGTCACTCAACTCCCCTCCAGAAACCCATGAAGACATCCAAAACCTTCAAAAGATGACCCAAGGGAACACTCCTCTCCCTCACCCAACCCCCAATCCCTCTGTTCCTACTCCTTCTACATTTAAAGTATTTGCAGATATACATCCTCCTCCTCCTCAAGTTCCCTCCAGCCCTCTTTCTACATCCTCTCAACATACCCCACCCTCTCTACCACTCCCTCTTTAATACTCATATGAGTTTTCTCTATCACAACAGTGTCCTTCTACAGACCCCTCCCCTACACTCTTCCTGATACTTCACCACCTTCCCCAGTCCCCCTTACTCATCCCCTGAATTCTTCTACCCCAACTCCTCCAACAGCCACCTCTGTTTTCTTTGAACAATGTCCCTATTATTTCCCCAGTCACAGATACAAGGCAATTCACGCAATTGCTCTACCCACTTAACCTTTAACATTTTACCAATCCCTGCTCTACTTCATTTACTTGCCGCTTTTCCCTTTTCGTTACCATACTTTCCTATAACACCCTTTAATCTTTGACATTCAACACCTTCCCTTCTCCCTGGATTCTTCTACTTTTCCAACAGCCATCTCTTATTTTTCCTTGAACATTTTTCGTATACCCTCCCCAGTGACAGATACACTATAATTCACTCAACTGCCCAACCACTTAACCCTTCCCTTTCTACCAATCTCTGCTTTAGTTCACTTATTCCCCTTTTTTGCCTTTTCACTACCATATTATCCTATAATGCTCTCTAATCCTTGGCATTTAACACATTTTATTGTAATCTTTAACTCTTCTTTACCTTCTCTGACACAATATGTTACCATAGTGCTATATAACCTTTGATGTCTAGCACATTTATTTATTTCAAACATTAAACATTAACTCCTTGGATTCAGTTACATGACGGAAGTCATGGAGCTTAGAAGGGGGCCTGGGCAATGGGTTACATGAGTAGGCAACATCCCGGGCGTGTGGCGGGTAGGGTGGCAGTGCACGAACACCCAGGAGTTGTGACAGGACTCTGTGCCTCCCCTTTGAAAAGTTATTTTGTGTAAACTTTTTTAGCTGTAATGCCATTTTCCAATGTCCATATTAGTCTTGATTTGCTTTATCCAGGTGATAATTACTTATTTTCCTTGCATAGACTCCATGTCATCTCTCTATGTAGTAAATAGCTTAGTGCAAGAAAAAAAATATATGGAACATTTGGTTATTTGTGTCATATATCCTATTTTTTTGTAACTTTCAATTTTACGTAATAAAACCAGCGCCACCAGTCAGCGGCCAGGAGTACAGTGCACAGCATGGAAATGGCATCCTCCCTGGAACTGACGCTCTTCCAGTCATTGCTTATGCATGTTAATTCCACATTCGTTTATCGTTGGGAATAATGCTAAAGCCCCTTTCTAAGTGCCAAATGAGTCAAATCACACTCCAAGAGGTTTGTGGACTTATAGCGAGTCGATTCTGTCACCCTGGCCTTCGCTCTTAACTTTTTGTTCGCGTCACCCCGGGCTGCAGTCCATTTGTCCGGTTGACAGCATATTCATGTCACCCGGGCAGCTGCCCAAGTTTTTCCTCAACTTGACCACAACATCATCTGGGTCCAAGGGGTTAAACATTTAAGATAGACTGTGCTGACAGACATGGTGGGCAGGAATAGGATCTAGAGCATGGAAGTGGTGTCCTGTCTGGAGCCAATGCTCTTCCAACCATGGATTGATGGAACTAAAGCAAAAGTCCCTTCCTAAATTCCCACTGAGTCTAATCACCCTTCCAAGAGGTTTGTGCACTCATGGCAAGTCATTCCTGTCATCCTGGCTTTCAGGCGAAATTATCACGACTGCAAGTTCACGTCACCTGCCCCGCAAGCCAAGTTTTTTTAGTGTGATAGTCAGGTCATCCAGATCTTATGTGATCATGTGACCTTCCATGATTTCTTCTTCCCTTAAGTTTTGGGATTTTTTTTCTAATTCTGTCAGTATTGATGCTGTTATCTTTATTATAGACATATTAATTATTATAATATTGGCATTACTAACAGCAATACAAGATGTCAGAATTTTTCCTGAAACTAATGGAAAAGGTTGATGTGAAACACTTAAATAATTGGTGACTTTGTACTTATCATCTTTTTTTTTCAACCTAAAAGCATATGATATGAATTCAAATAAAATATATGGTTCAAAATTATAGGTATATGGGTTTCTTTATCCTTCTCTTGTTCTCTTCTGATTGCTTATTACCTAAGATGTTGAGCAAGCAAAACTTCAAACATTAAATCCTTTTTATCTTTCCAGGTAACAGAGCAACAGTCAACATTACAACAGGTTGGTGTACCAGGTTTTCATGAAACAGAAAACCCTGTGGAAATTAAGATCCAGATGTATATAATGGATTTTATAGTTAAAATTGGTGGCATTAAGATACCCTGATAGTTATTGTAAAATAGTCTTTGTAATTTCTGCAACAGGAGTTCAGTTTTGATATTGTTTATTTATTTAACATTGTTATATATATTGACAATTTAAAGTATATGAATGGTTATTAAATATTATTTTAACTACTAGGAATGAGTTTTATTAATCATCCTTCTCTACAAATAAACTAGTGTTTATGTAATGGATGTAGCCATGAATATATTCACTTGCAGAGGTAGACTAACCATTTCAAGTAAAAAAAAATAGTGTTATTCCTTTAACTATACTTAGAAATAAGGGGCAAATGAAAACTAGATCTTAGAAGTAGGATATTTTATATACATATATCTTTGTCCAAATAAAAGCACATCAGAAAAATGTATCAGTCATTAAAGGTTATTCAAATCATAGCTGTACTAGGAAATAGAATCATTCAACTTTATAAGTTGATGAGGGTATAAACCAGTAACTTATTTATGTACAATATATATTCATAAGTTAATGCTTTCATAGTGTAAATTCCATCATTTCAATTACTCTGTAGACCAGGGCAGTCAAACTCATTTACCCCAGGGAGAGACATTCCACCTTCAGATACAATTTGTGGGCCAGATAATCCTGAGTTGATTTATTATTATTTATTGAAAAATTTCTGCAGCGCCAATATTTAAAGTCATTAGCAGTTTATTCAAAATATAGTGATAGGATGAAGCTTGGGAGCTTACCCCCAGGTAAGGAAAGGTCATATGACACTATGATAAAATAGTGGCAGAAAGGGTAAAACTCAGCTAATGGTTATGACAAAGATATCAAAAGTAGAGTGCTGTAGGTTACTATAGTAGTGTAAATAAAGACGAGCAAATAAAATATGAAGGCTGATCAAGTGTGAGTGAGTGAGTGAGATTAAGTGAAGGAATGAATAAGTGTGTGTGTGACGTGTGATGCGTGAGAGAGAAAAGAGAGACAGAGACAGACAGAGAGAACAGGTAAACAAGTTGCAACTCAGCAGATCTCCAACTGCTGTTGGAGTAGGCTGATCACTGGATCCAGTCCATGTTGCAGCCCTTGTTAAATGATTATGTATTTATGTAGAATATGGATAATTTCAATGTAAAATCATAATATTCCAGAATAGTAGTTCTATTTTCCTCTTTACATTAATCTCCAACCCAATCCTTTGCTGCCATTGTTATTGGGAGGAGGGGGAAGCTTAGCATAAGAAGACTGAGGCCCAATATTGGGAATCCCCATCTTGGGCTTAAGTACTTATATCAACTAATTTTACGTAGTCTTCTTCCCCTTCTCTTCTTCAATCCCTTCTATACCCACTTCTTAAGGTACAAGAGCCATGCTGAAAGGATGAAAGCCTGGCTTTGTACCAGAGCTGAATGGCCTCAGGGAACCATGGACTCCGTATTTCCTTGATTAATTGCTTAGCCCTTAATCCTCAGAGGGACCCTGAGGGGTAGGCCATCTAAATTTCCCATATATTTCAGGCTCATCATGGCCAATAATTAAGATTTCGTACCTTTATTAAGGGCTGCAAGGCTTGCCCCTTCAACTTATTTAAATTTGACTTTTCTGGTTTCCCAACCCATGCCTCTCCTTTGATCATGGCTTGGACCACTACTTCTACTACCCCTGCTTGAAGCTTGCTGTCAACTCTGATCCATTTGTAATCATCCACCTACATCATTATCCATTCTCCAGAATACACCCCCTCCTCTCTATCAATATTCTTCACTCGATCTTCTGCTCCTGAATAGTCTTCTTCATTGTCTGCACCCTCCTCCCTTATTACTACTATTCATCCTTATTGTCCTCTTCCCCACAGTACTATCTCACTTCACACCCACTCTCTCTTCCTGCCAGCCTTGTCCTTCAACTCCTTTCACCTCTACAAACCTTCTGAGTACTCTGTTTAGCTCAGCCGAGTGGGATCCATTATTTGTGATTCCCCCTACAGCCCCTTTCGCTGACAATATCCTCCTCTTCCAACAATATCTCGTTACATCGGAGTTCTAAGCTTGTGCATTATCCAAACTAACTGACCACACTGGCAAACTTATTCTTGCCCTGCCTCACTCTTCCCTTAATCCCAAGCTGCCGGGAATGGCATGTAGGCACATGCCATGCCCACTGTGAGTTTAATTTATTAATTGTTTTTACATATAGATGGCTCCACATGTACTGTCATCAATGAGCCAATTATGAGTACTAACTGTCTCACCTGTTACCTCTTACAATGAACATAACGCTTTCCAGACTTTGGATTAATACTTGTACTGGATCTGTTTCCATCTCTCCAGCTGATTGCCCGGTCTATGACAAGGCTTGTTCAGACTATAAAAATAACACACTTGCCTGCCTTATTGACTGATGCAGTAGCAGTACAGTGCTAAACTATTCCTCACAAAGGCCACTAAATCCTACACCAATATCACTAAGATTAGCTTCTTTAGTCATGACCTCCCTTGATAAAGCTTATATTGGTGGAGTGTCCTGTCCTGTCCTGTCCAATCATATAATCAATAAAGCCTCCCCTGTAAATGTCAAAAATATTGGTGTGGCCCACACTACTCCACAGCCTGCTCCCTCCATGTACTCAACCATGACCATTCAAACTGTGTTGGCTCATATAATGTATTTTATAGGAGCTGTCCTGCCTACAAGCTCAAATCTAAAGTAAGAGTTCTCATATTAAAACTAAGCCTCACTCTATGCTGTTCTTCACTCTGCTCCTCTCCCTTTTTTACAAGATGTCTTGGCATCTCCTCCAGTATCTCTTCCTCCTACCCCTTATCATCCTACCTCTATGTCTTCACTCCCCGAGTCAATTTTTTTTTTTCGTCTAAATCCAGATACTCAAATCTCTACCACTTCCCTGATGCCTACCTCTACTTCTAACTTTACCTGTTGCACCAGACAATCTAAATGTTCCAGCCCATATTCTCTTCTACACCCATCTCTTCCTCTGCTTCTCCGACGTCTGTCTCCTCTTCTCATCATAAGAAAACTAAGACTTCTTCACCCAATGCCCCTCCTTGAAGCTCTTGAGGACATCCAACTTTCTAAACATGACCTAAGAGAATGCTCCACTCTCTCATCAACCCTCCAAACTCTCTACTCCACTCCCACTACATTCAAATTAGTTGCTGATATCCATCTGCCTCCTCAAGTTCCCCCTATCCCCTTCCTCCTCTCTCTCAATACACCCCATTATCCTCACCACTCCCACCTGGATGCTCACATGACTCCTTTGTCACAACAGTATCAATTGCTCTTTTGCAGTGTTCTTCATACAATGTTCCTTTTCCTTCCCCACATATATAGTTACTATCCATTTGATCTAATCACCCTTCACCCTTAACCCGCTTTCCTCCTTTACTAATCCCTGCCTTACTACATTTGCTTCTCTACTTTACCTCTTTCACTACCATACTATCCTATAGTACTCTACAACCTTTGACATTTAACACATTTTGTCTTAATTGTTAACTCATTTTACCCTTTTAGCCACAATACTTTACCATAGTACTATATGACCTTTGAAGTCTAGCACATTAACTTTTTATAAATCTATAATAATCTTGATGAGCATATAATTCAAAGATACAGAACAATGAAAAATAACTTATGAAGACAAGTTCAGTAACTGGTATAAACTGACATTTCAGATATTTAAAAAGTGAGATCCATAATTAAATTAGCTGCACATTATGGCAAATAGACTTATATCTATTCATCATAAGAATGAAATAAACATCAAGGGTTTATAAAACTTTTGAGAGTCAAAATTTAGTACTAGAATTTATTTTGCATAATGTGACCTGAGAAAATTTATATGACAATTTTTTTTAATTGCAACTAAGCCACATGGCACACAAGTGATAATAATTATAATTAGTAATGGTAATCATAATAATAATAAAAGTAAAAGTAATAATAATAATGATAATAGCAGTAACTATAACAATAACAATGCCACTACTATATAGTAATAAAAAAAATTATTATGATAATAACAATAGTAATATTAATCATAATCAAAGCTGGTCTTATTTTTGATAAATCAAGTTTGTGCATTGTTGATTCTTCTACTGTCATAATAATAATCATAATAATAAACCAGATTCATATGGAACATAGGCAATAAAAATAACTATAAGACAAGATAATTAACATAAGATCTAAATACAATGACTTATAAATTAAAAAAAAATAAGATTTCATATAATGGGAGTGCCATTTTTATAAGTTACTTGAATTAAAAGAAAATTTCCCCTTTAATAAATTATTACCACACCTACACTTACATACTCCAGGGACACAGCACAATATTTTATAATATTCTATAAAAATGCTAGAGTACAAATGACAATGGACTAAACACTGAGATTAAACACATTAACTTATCTTTTTCAAAAGTACAAAAGACAAAGGACTAAAAGCAGAGATTTACCACATTAACTTATTTTATATAATATCACAACTAACTTCATTTTTCCCAATGAATAACACCATGCATAAAGTATGCATATCTAGAAACAGCTTTTCATTACAAGTTCATGAAAAAAGCAAAAACATGGATATAAAAATCATTCATGGATTTCTCAATGAACACTTGATATACCTCACAGGTGCAAAACACGATAAAAAAATCTATAGCTGTCATTGTAGTAAACTGAAAACTTGATCAAAATAACAACAATAATAACAAAGAAGAACTGTATAATCATATACTCAATCTTCTAAGATCTTCAACAGGTAAAATCCCTATTTTTGGCAACAAGAGATTACTTATATAAAAATTACATACCACATCAACTATAAAATGAGAACATCACTTGAATTACAAACCGTCTCTCACTGAAAAATATAGTATGATACTTTTTGGCTACTTTTCAACAGTATTCATAAAAATCACCAGTATATCAGGTACATACCCGCTAATGTCACCTTAAAACTAATGCAAGTAAATCAAATCAATTTAGAGTATAATATTTAACCTAAGACAGGTCATTTCAATTCATCCCAATTTTACATTCCATTAACCATCTTCGGCTTCCAATAGAGTTCTGCTATAATAGCAACAATAGCCTTTAGCAGTACAATAAATAGCTGATTCATTAAGTACAATGGATAACCTTATAACAACATAATTTCTACAATACTTCAATGGGTCTTTTCTTTTAAATCAATCTATGATGATTGTCAGAGTTGCTATGCAAATTTCTGCAATATGTTTAAATATTTCAATGTAATCTACAATCTTTTTACTATGAGAACAACCACACACAAGATTTGTTTGTTTATGGTATTATTTTTTTTTTTTTTTTTTTTTTTTGGGGGGGGGGGTTGCTACAGTTCTTTGAACTTAAATATCCAGAGCAGCAATCTGGTATCATAATGAAAAACATTATCACTTGCTTTGGCACTAAAGTGAGCCACATTTTTTTAAATCTAAAAAAGTACTAAAAAACTGTATTACAAATATTACAAACCATATTTAAATATTTCTATATTGTTACATTTGTAATAAAAAATCAACCAAAATGTCCTGTATTGTAATCATATACAGTTTTATACATATCTTTATACTGTACTTTTAATTTTTCATCAATAAGAAATGTGTCTGCATGACATCACATAACTAATGCATCACAATACTATTTTAAATACAGTATTGTACAGAGATACCATTTCCCTCTATATGTTACATGTATATACCATTTCTCTCCACATGTTACATGTTAAATTCAAACTTACAGTACAGTGATGTCATGCAGACACAAGCATATTGTTCTTACACACTTATACAAAGCTTCATAATGAATCTTACATAATATACTGAGTAAGAAGTGAAATGTTACTCTAAATGCAAGTATGATAACTAAAAAAATGTAAAATGTTGTACTGATAATACCTTTAAGCATTTCTTATTTTATGAGAAACCAGTAAAGTAAATATTACTTGATTTCTTTTTCAGGAAACAAGTCGGTCCGCAGTAAATATAAAATCCACAACTACAAAAATAATCATCATTACCATA
>NC_091565.1:31261036-31263536 GCF_042767895.1 Penaeus vannamei
GGCAACTGGAGTACAGAAATTGATATTTATTTGCTCTTTTTTCTTACTTCATATTATATTCAATAAGTTTTAGTATGGATGACTGATGCCTATTAAATATGGCTACTTCAATCTTGCATCATCCATGATCAGAAAATAACTTGCAGTGTAATATGTAAGTGTTTCAGTTCTCAACAGAGGACATTCTACCATAAAAATGACATGCAAAATGAAACACATTCTTACCATAAGACTTAAAGCTAGTGTGCAAAGAATATGCCAAGATAATCAGCCACATTCCCCCTGCTACCATGAAGTAGTAAATGCAGACAAACACAACCACACATGACAGGTTTCCACCCGAACTGTTGGGAGAAAATGCATAATATACCCTAATTTCTATTTTCAACAAATATTATATACTCTTTTGTTGTGCCATCCTTGACCAACAAAAGAAGAAGATATTCTCTTCTGACACAACCGTACAGATTTATTAGTATAATTATTTGATAAAAACTAAATCATATACTAATGTAATACAAGTCCAACAGAAACCCTTAGATATTTAATCTAAATCCTCTCAAATATATATTCACATTTGTAGCTGAAAAAACCAACTTTGAGAACAGCACTGTATTTGCAAAGCAATTACTCATATTCTTCTTAACAAACAAAATGGTTCTTAATTAAACACAGTAACACTACCAAAACATTACCACTACACTACCTGGGCTCAGCTTGTCGAAGAGTGCCATCTGAACGGCAAGTCAGGTCCTGACGTACCCCAGGGTGGAACTGGACCATGAAGCCTATGCTGGCTATCAAGAAGCACCCATTGATGTAGAAGATAATTAGCACAGGATATTTGTTTGCTGCACGCCAGTCTATCAAATATGTGAGCTGAGGAGCAATAAGAATGTGTAAGTAATCATGAAGTTTATATGACAAGGGAAAATGAGCTTGAAAAGATATTAACTTTTCCATCATTTTCATATGCATACAACCTACACTTCATCCCTTCCAAATGCAAGTTCCATTCCACTTATTTTCATCATCCAACAAACTACATAATTTTCCTACACCAAGAAACACCACCACCACTACCACCAACGTACCACTGTCAGAGCAGCACAGGCAAGACATATCCCACCAATTGTGGCAACAAACTGGTGCAGATCCTCATGCTCCTGTGAAGTGAAGATTGGATTCGCACACTGTATGCCACATCCTTTAACTCCCTCATACCAAGAAGATTCCTCTTCTGTAGCAACGAGTGGTGGAACACACTGGCCAGTCGTATTGAACTTGAGTTCCCTTGCGCTGTTCTGTGAGAGGTTTGGAGTGTGTTCAGTGACAAACAACAAGAAACTACTGAATGGATAACTAAAAGTAATATATTCTTTTTATCTACAAGTCTGATAATTCTTAAGAAAATAAAAAGTAAACAAGAATCTTGGTCAATTCCCCCTTCTCCTTTCTTGTATCCAAGTTCTCTCTTGTCATTCTTTCATCCCCCATCCTCCAGGCCTTCTCAATACACAGACACAGCTAAACAAACATTAAGACTTATCCTGCAAATCATAAATATATAGGCTAGGGACATGTACATACCTTACACTTATGCGGGAAATCTTCCTTGCACCTTAAATAAGGGGGCCAATCTTCTTCCACAAGACGGCACGGACCTCTTGTGATTACGCACATCTTCTATTTGGGAAATACAAGTTTCATATTACTAACAATCCTACCTAAAATTTACCCCTAAGACATGTATAAAGACTTTCAGAAAAATCAAATGCCATTTCCCTTTCTTCTTTTTTTCTTTTCAGGTCTAAACAAATAATAAAAAATACATCTCTATTAATAACAAGACCATAAACCCTCATGTTTCATTTTTCAATTACTTGTAAAAACAAGAAAGAAAAGGAAGAAAAAATCATCCTTATTTCTGAACAAAAAATGAAATAACAATAATAATGAAAATGATGAAATGATCATGATCATCATTCACAGCATCATCATTAAAAGGAAGACAATCAATAATGAAAGGAGGAGGAGGAGGAGGAGGAGGAGGAGGAGGAGGAGGAGGAGGAAGAGGAAGAAGAGGAGGAGGAGGAGGAGGAGGAGGAGGAGGAGGAGGAGGAGGAGGAGGAAGAAGAGGAGGAGGAGGAGGAGGAGGAGGAGGAGGAGGAGGAGGAGGAGGAGGAGGAGGAGTAGGAGGAGGAGAAGAAGAAGAAGAAGAAGAAGAAGAAGAAGAAGAAGAAGAAGAAGAAGAAGAAGAAGAAGAAGCAGAAGGAGACGAAGAAGAAGTAGAAGAAGAAGAAGGAGGAGTAGCAGAATGAGGAAGAAGAAGCAGTGGAGGAGGTGGAGGAGGAGGAGAAAGAGGAGGAGGAGCAGCAAAAGCAGAATGAGGAAGAAGAAGCGGAGGCGGTGGAGCAGGAGAAGGAGAAGGAGGAGAAGGAGGAGAACGAGGAAGAGGAAACAGAAGAGGAGGAGGAGGAGAAAGAAGAAGCAGAAGAGG
>NC_091565.1:31278536-31286036 GCF_042767895.1 Penaeus vannamei
CAATAATGATAACAATGAAAATACAAATATTGATACTAATGACAATAATGATAACAATTATGAAAATAATAGCGGCATTAATAATGGTAACGATAATAACAATAATGATAAGTATTTTTATGATAATGATGGTAGCAAAAACAGTTCAAATAAGAAAAATTATGATAGCATGAGTAATGATAATAATAATAGTAATAATAATAATAATAATAATAACGATAGTACTAAGAGTGATAATCATATGTAATGAAAATAATAAAAAACAGTGATAATATCAGTAGTAACAATGATAAAAGTAGCTTTAGTAATACTACTAATAATAATGATAATGATAATAACAACAGCAATGATAATGATTATATTAATATTACTAGTAATGGTAATAATAACTACAACAACAATAATGGCAATAATAGTGATAATGAAAACAATCATAATTACAATAATAGGGGTGATGATAATGGTGATCATGATAATGGTGGTGATAATAATGATAGTAAAAATGATATTAAGAGTGTATGTGTGTGTGTGTGAATGTATATGCATATACATGTATATATATGAATAGGTGTATATCTATCTATTTATATAATTATACATTCACTACCACCAGATGTGAAGGGGGGGCGTATGAGTGGTGGTGAATTAAAGGGGCCTTGGCTTGGTGGTTTATTGCGAGGAAAAGGTGTGACCCCTGGGAGTGACCCCGTGGCCCGAGTGCCGAGGCGAGGAGGGTGACCTCCTGTCTGCTGGGACTGGTCTGCCTCTCTGGTGCTCTCTCCTTCTCTGCCTGACGAGACGTCCTTATATCCAGCGACTCCTTGTCCTGCTGGCGGAGGTGCCTCGTACCATAATCTTTGGGTGTCCATTCTCCGGGCGTGACGAAGGGCTGGTCGCCGGAGGAGAAAGTCTTGGGCTGGCAAGGAAGGTGCGAACAGCTGTTTCCTCTGGACTGAGAGAGGAAGGCACGACCTTCGGAGGACGGAAGCGAATTGTTGACATCTTGCATATATATATATATATATATATATATATATATATATATATATATATATACATATATATATATATATATATATATATATATATATATATATATAAATATGTGTGTGTGTGTGTGTGTGTGTGTGTGTGTGTGTGTGTGTGTGTGTGTGCGCGCGCATATACATGCATGCATACATACATACATATATATATATGTATATATATGTATATATATGTATATATATGTATATATATATATATATATATATATATATATATATATGCATATATATACATACAAACACGCACACACACATATATACATCTGTGTGTACATATATTGTATATATGTATATATTACACACACACAGATATATATATATATATATATATATATATATATATATATATATATATATGTATGTATATAAATACATATACATGTGTGTGTATATGTATACATATGCATATATATATGTATTATCTGATCTGGGATTTGATCTGCTCTTTCTATATATACCGAGTGCCCACGGGCCGTATATCAGTGGTTATAGTGACTTGCAATCACTTCCAACGGCAGCGAGGAATCAAATTCCGATCAGAGAGGTTATATATATTCATATCAATGCGTCCAGTGCATTATTCCATCTTTCGTTGAATACACCTCAGGTTATCTGATTTGGGATTTGACCTGCTCTCTCTATATACACCGAGTGCCCACGGGGAGTGTGTAAAACTTCGCTATACTTGCTCATGTATGAGTAGTTGGGTATTATCTATGGACGCTAGCTAGCGCCTTGCAATCACTTGCAACGGCGGCAAGGGATCGAATCCCGATCGGAGAGGTTATATATATATATATATATGTGTGTGTGTGTGTGTGTGTGTGTGTGTGTGTGTGTGTGTGTGTGTGTGTGTGTGTGTGCGCGTGCGTGCGTGCGTGCGTGCGTGTATGTGTGTGTGTGTGCGCGTGTGTGGGCATGTGTATATATATAAATATATATATATATATATATATATATATATATATATATATATATATATATAAAGGTCACAATTTTCTATTCAAGTTTATCATATTTATCTTTTACTCAATTTTGTAAATATGTCACATTAGAGTTTTTTTTTTTTTTTTTATAAAACCTATTTTTTCTACATCATTAAAGATTTTTCTTATTAACCAATTCATTTAAATGTAGGCCTATTCTTACTGTGTTTACGGTACCGTTAAATCTTTGGGTAGCATAACCTAAAAGTCTCTAAGGCTTGTGGGGCTGGGATTGAGGTCATTCCTCTGTTTTTGAGTGTGCCTATTATTATAGCGGTCACAGAAACGTTTTTAACCATTAATATTTTGTTTAATAAACAAATAATGAACAGGTGGCATATCATTCTATAAATTTTAGCAATAAACATGATAATTTAATTAAATAAGCAATATTCTTGAATAGTTTACCCTCCCTTTTCCTAATTATGAATCAAAACCAATATTGATAAACAAAATAAAAATACACAGGAGACGGAATTGAAATAATCACACCCAGTCTATCATTGTTTTTCCCCCATTTTACTAGGGCAAAAGCCAATCGCTCCCCTTCCTTTCATCTTTACAATTTCCCTCTTACACTTCCCTCTAATAAATAATATTCTTCTCAACCTATTCACAGATACTACCGAAACTGCCATCTGCGACTACTTCCGTTACTGTATCCACGGGCCATTAAAATTGAATAATTAATGTATATTCCTTGGCAACAAAACATTGTGGCGTGTTGTTCTCGCCGCATTTTCTCAATCCTTTCTGTCTCTGTATACATGAGGAAGGCAAGGATTCGTCTCAGTTATCATAAATCAATACAAAAGGATTCAACAATTATGTTAATACACTTATCAAGCACTGTAATCTGTAATATCAGGGTAAAACACGACTTATGTTAATACACTTATCAAGCATTGCAATCTGTAATATCAGGGTAAAACACGACTTTGAATACCAGAACTAAGCATACCTGTACACAGGATGAGGGCAAAAATTCCTATGAGGATAAATCGTTAAATTAACGAACTTATGCTTTCCCCAAAATTAAATGTTAATATTAAAACTTGCAACAACTTATAAATATTATAATCTACTCTATTTATTTTAACACTAAATTTTGCGATATTGATATGCCTTTAAAATATAAAAATATAAAAACAAATCTTAGAAATTGGAACCATCGAACTATTTTCACTCGAATAAATAATGGGCTTGACATAGGTCCCCCCTTCGGAAAATAATATATGTAAATTTAGTGTGCCTATTGAAAAGTAATATGCAAAACTCATAACTGACTGAAGAAACATTTCTATATGAAACAAACTAAATTTCAATTACATACTAAATTAATAAACATATCAATATCGTGAGAGTATGCGGCTCCGTAGCCCAGGGGGAGGGGGTGCCTTACGCAATTTGGAAATATATAATTGTTCCCCCCTGAATGACCTAGAATCCCATAGTAGAGTATGGTATCGTTTCAGCAGGCTTTCCCGTATAATAAAAGATAAACTTAATATACAAAGCTAAATAAAAACACAAACTGGCCTTATTACTTTATAAAAACTATTAAGAATCAATTAAGAGACCTATATATTAAATAACATTTTATTTACGTTATTCACTACACCATTCTTATAATCATTATATAAATTAAGTTCATTCAGCTCCCAATTAATAAAAGAAAACCTGTCAGGACACGTAACTTTTGCTTTCCTGAAGTATCTGGCGGGGTCCGTTGTTCGCTGAAGCCGGCTTTTAATTCAGTCATCCAAAGTGGGGATGGAGAGAAACACAGGTGCTACTTGTACCAAGTGTGGGGACCGACTGTTTATATTGCGGGAAACTAAGGTACACAGTGATATCACAGTCGTACATCTTTATGTTCAGGCAGGTAAGCAGGGGCCAAATAAAGGTGTAGGATGGTAGATACCTTTCTTCCCTTGCCAGTTTCTGGATGACAACTGCATCCAATGACTGCGCCATTGGTAGTTTTGGTAATTTTCTATATTACGTCCGCATAACCGATATCGACGATTTTGGTATTGTTGGATTCCTCTCACTCTATACAATGCAAATATGTAGGTTTTATTGCGCGGAAACATCCCCGTTAGCGACAAACTTGGTCCCGATAGCGGGGGCAACGATGTCAGGGTGGCGGACGTAATATATAAAATTACCCTAATAATATAACCTCACAGTGAAAATAACCATGGTTATTCACATGACTTTCCATTGCAGGGGGCTGTGCCCCCTGCAACTCCCCCCTGGGGGGGCTCCTGCCCCTAACCCCCGCCGAGGAAACAAAACCTCCACCACGTGTTCACGGCAGGATAGAGCGCACACGAACTATATGCGGAGCCGATAACCTACAATAACCTGGGATTTTTAAGGTACTAACCTGATTGATTAATGCTGCTAATTAGTAGGGAGGGTGCTCCTTTGCCGCAGAATGTGAAGGAGGCAGGGTGCGTCCGGCAAGTATTTTCTTTTTAAGGTCTAGGCGTGCTGGCTGCCCGCACCTGCCGCAGACTTTCTCCCGACGGAGGAGGCCGTGGCGGCACATCTCTAGCATTTTTTCCTGGCTAGTTGCAATTTCGCGCAGAAAATCCGTCTCCGAAAACGTGCACCCTCCACACTCGGCCATCGCGGCGGCTATGACTGATTTCTAAACGCGACGGTTATTTCGGTTAGGAATACGAATGTCGTTATTCCAGAGGAAAGTAAAATCGACCTTGAGGCCATCGGTGTAACATCGAAAGAGGCGCAAAACCCGCCGACGAGGGCGGGCCACCCTGTTCATCCTGATTATACTACAATCGTCTCTACATATTATGCTGACTAAAATAAGGTTAATATTCTGATTCAGTGGGAATCTTACGAGGTAATTGTAATAATACGCCCGCCTCTGCAACATCGACGATGATTGTGTAACGCTCTAGCCTGCCGGGAACACGTGGTGGAGGTTTTGTTTCCTCTGCGGGGGTTGGAGGGTGGCAGCCCCCCCAGGTGTGGTCGCAGGGGGCGCAGCCCCCTGCAATGGAAAGTTATGTGAATAACCATGGTTATTTTCACTGTGCGTTATATTATCAGTGCTATTTAACCCCGCATTTTCCCTGGAACCTTCCATGCCCTCCCCTGATATCGGGGCCAAGTTTGTCGCTAACGCGGGTTTCCACGCAATAAAAACTATATATTTGCAATGTGGAGAGTGAGAGGAATCCAATGATACCAAAATCGTCGATATCGAGTATGCGGACGTAATATAGAAAATTACCGTAGTTTTTCCGTTTAGCCCAGCCATGCTTGGTAAGCTTAACCGTTAACACCTGGACGCTGTCCCGGTTCAGGAGATAGCTGGTCCTGCATGGTGGACATGCCCTCCAACTGCTTGTGCCTATGTGCTGCTCTGCACATCCGTAGTCGTCTCATCCCTGTTGCCGATACTTCTTGAACCATGTATGCCATGTTTAATAATCACTTTAATGATATAATCCAATCTACTGTTATTTCTTTTGCCACATTTTTTTTTATAAAATTACTCGAACGTTTCTCACTCTAACAAGGACAAAAAAAAAAAAAAAAAAAAAAAAAAAAAAAAAAATCACCACTGCCTACCAATGTAAGGGTCGAGAATTTTCCTATGGAAATTTACCTATATCTAATTTGATCAATTTTTGTAAAGATATCAGTGAATTTTTTTATATGACCATTATTTTTTTTTTTTTTTTAAAGTTGGCCTATTCTAACTGCATTTACTGTACCGTTAATTTTCTGAGGGTATCCTAACCTAAAGGTCTTTAAAGTTCGTGGGGCTGGGATTGAATTCATTCCAATTGTGTGATGAATATGATAACGGTCATAGAAACGTTTTTAACCATTAACATTTTATTCTATAAAAAAAAATAAACAAGTGGCATATCATTATGGGAAACTGCAATAAACATGATAATAATAATAAAAAAAATATATATTCTCAAATAATTTAATTCATATCTAAGGTTGAATTTATACCCTCCCTTTTCCTACTTATGAATCAATAACATTTCAATAAACAAAATAAAAATATAAATGAGAGAGAATCGAGACCCTTACACACAGTCTATCAGTGTTCTTTCCATGATTTTCCTGGGACATATGCCTGTTGTTCACCTTCCTTTCAGCTTTACAATTTCCCTCCCTTACACTAATTTCTTTCTCAAACTATTCATTGATACCACCGGAACTCACCTACGACCAATTCTGTTGCTGTATCCACGGGCCATTAGAATAACGAAATAACTAACATTAATTTTCCCTGGCAACAAAGCATTATGGCGTGTTGTTCTCGTCGTATTCTCCACCATTTCTCCTCTCTGTACACGGGAGGAAGGCAAGGATTCGTCTCAGTTATCTTAAATCAACATATAGGGATTTAACAACTATCTTAATACACTTATCAAGCATTGCAATCTTTAATCTCAGGGTAAAACGCGACACTTGAATAGCAGAACCAGGCTTATCTGTACACAGGATAAAGGATAAATTGTTAAAATAAAGAACTTATTGCTTTCTCCAAAATTAATTATTAATAGTTAAACTCACAATTTATAATTATTATAATCTACTCTACTGGTTACAATGTTAAATTTTGCTATATTGATATGCCTCTAAAAATATAAGAATATGCAAACAAATGTACATCTTTGAAATTAGGACCAACGCACCTTTTTAAATGTCAAATGAATAATAACCTTGACATGTATATATATATATATATATATATATATATATATATATATATATATATATATATATATATATATATATATTTGTATGTGTGTGTGTGTGTGTATGTGTGTACATATGCACACACACACACACACACACATATAGTTATATATACATATATATGTATTGATAGATATACATCTATCAATCTCTCTCTCTATATATATGTATATATGGATATATACACACATACATACAGTCTATATACATACACACACACAAACATACATGTATACATGTTTGTACAGGGTAGTGGCCCTAGTTTCCGTCAAGCTCAGATTTTTTTCTTTTTTTTTCTTTATAACGTTTTTCTGGTTTCATTCAGTAGAAACAATCAAGTGTCCGGGGAATATGTCCCCAAAAATTCATGTTCCGGACACAATAATCTATTTGCGTCAATACACATTTTGGGGCAGTAAATGTCAGCAGATTAATAAAATTGAGAGATTGAATTATTATGTTTCTCTGACCTATAATTAAAAATTCTGTAAATTTAGTCCAACAATAATGAATTTATGTCCACTTAAAATAGGAAAGGTTGATGAAGTGTCTATAATTTTGACTACTGCTTTATATTCTTTCATAATTAGCTGATTTGTGACTAAGTGAATCAGCAATACACACACTTGTTAAAAAGGTATATAAAAGAATCATTAGACTAATAGTGCTAATTTATTCCAAACTTCATATGCCTGAACTCAAGATGA
>NC_091565.1:31288536-31298536 GCF_042767895.1 Penaeus vannamei
GTTCGACTCTTTTTTTTCAAGTCGAGCAGAATGGGTAATATGTCAGTTTTCATGGCTAGAGCGTATCTGCAGATTCAAAATTCGCAAATCATTTGTAGGGTTCTTTGGAGTCGAACCTCATGGAAAGCAAAAGATAAGGATAATAAAGAATGATGAATAATGAGAAAAATCAAAGGTAGTACTCAGTACTCCATAAACCAGTAAAACTTATCCTTTGTCACTTTTAATAATGAAATGGGAATAGAACACTACAAGAGCTATTTCTAACGTAACAACTATTATTATCACTCCCTATCAGATTTCGTCACTCTTCTGGAATTATTACACCGAAAAAAGCAATAGAGATTTTCCGCCAAAACCATAAACAAACAGACCTCAATGCCAGACGGGATCGAGGAAAATCGCACTTTTAATATGGAAAAAGTCGAAGTGTCACACTTGGGCTTTCTTATATTTTCCGCTGGCAGCACGGTAACCGTGGTCATTTTGGAGCACACAGTCACACTAGCGATGAGAACCATGGAACCAGCCTGACGAAAATTGTAAACATAGCAGGTTGGCTCTAAGCCCCGCACAAGCTCTGGTGATGATGGTCGTTGTTCTGGCCATGAGGCGACGAATTAATACGAAACACCGAATGTATATTGCAAAATAACACTTCCTTCTCGCTGCTTTCATATTGTCAGCGGACGGGGAAAGTGGACACAAATGTAAAAAAACAGGCGAGCAGCTAATTACCAACTTTAATGTTTTTATTTAATGCAAGAGAGAATTTTACTGATTTTGAGTATTATTTACATGGTAAGACTGTCTTTTTGAATCGTTTTGTATTATAAATAGATTTTTCACATTACTATAACGATTGTCCATTATATTTTATAATTTTAACAAAACCAACGGTAAATTTGCCAGCGAAAACGATAATTATATGTAGTTACTGTTTTTTCTTATATGATTTATGACTTAATCTTGGGCATATTCAGGCCTCCAAAAGTTTTCCATGACGAATAATATACGGGAAATCTCGTGTTTTATTTACAGAATGTGTTCGAATGGTTAAAAGAATATTTCGAAAATTTATATATAATCATTTTACTTATTGTGTATGTATAATTGAATATGCAGACGTTATTATTAAGCAAAGGTTATTAACAGCCCTCTGCAAGGGTCCACTTCAGTAAGGTATGTTTCGAGATTAATTAAAGTATTTACCACTACTTTTTGGTTGATCGTTGGCCAAGTTCTTTCGCTTTCAAAGTTTTGCCTTCATGTAGCGCTAAGACCACAGACTGTTTCCGTACTAATTAGTAACCTTTAAACTAAAAATGAACCATTCATATCCTTGGTTTAATATCTTCTTTTGAAATATTTGTGATACTAATATAAAACCAAAGCTTTCTTTTTAATATTTGCTTTTGGCTGCATTCAGCGCTCTCTTCTGTTTTCCCTTGGCAGTTTTTATTGATAGAATCTAATTTTCAGTGGTGTTTTTGATTAATTTTATAAATATATTTTTTCTCTCAATTGTTAAGGATAAGAAAAATCTATAAAACGGACATCATCTTTACTCCAGAGGACTATGGTACACAGAGATGGGAGAATGTGGTACATGGGAGCATGGTACACTTGAAGGGCACAGTACACATGAGCAGGTACACTTCCATCCAGCCGACCCACCAGATGAGATGTATAAAACAAAGTACACTGTAGATTAAGATTAGAAATTTATTTTCATCTAAATCCTGATATAATTATTAACGTTATTAATTATTATCTTTACACTGCCCTTCGCTAATTGGGCAAGAGACATAACACTGTTGAACATATATTCACATGTGGAACTGGAATATACACAGGTAATTGTTGAAAATACATCGCATGAGAACTATCATACCATACAGCCTGAGAAATGTGTAACAGGATATGAGATCTGGCTTGATCCGGCAATGGAAGCGTACACACACATACACTAGTATATACACACGTACTGGAAGCACGCACGCACGCACGCACGCACGCACGCACGCACGCACGCACGCACGCACGCACGCACGCACGCACGCACACACACACACACACACACACACACACACACACACACACACACACACACACACACACACACACACACCAGTTTCACCAGGTGATGACAAATGGAAATAGAAAAAAAAGTATTTGGCACACAAGACCAATGCAGATCACCTGAATATCAGCTAATATGCATTACATCAAATAGTATTCTTAGCCATGTACCAAGATTACAAGACGTAGTTAGGGCAGATTTTTTTTGTAAGTTTTTCTTTAAACAGAGGCAAACTTCTAGACTTGTTACAGATGTTTTGAAGTAATGAGCTGAAGAGTATTTCATTAAAAGATTCATCATGATCCTATCTAATTAATATATCCATCTTCCTGCCATTAAATTAATCTAACATGTAATAGTATCCAATGAGAATACAAACACACATACATACATACAGGAAACCTACACAAGACAATGTGGGTAGTGTATACATGAAACTATCATACCTCGACAAGAGCAGTGAGACCACTCATAAGGTTTGGTCCAGCACGGTGATCTTTAGTTAGAATACAACGTTAACATGATGTACAACTAAGCAGTAGTCAAAAGGTAATGTAGGAGAGGGTATCAATACAGGAACATAGCAAGTAGATGGAATATCGCATTGTAGAGATGGCGAGAAAGAAAGAGGGGGAGAGAAATAAAGAGTAAGAGAAATGGGTGTTTGTAGCATGGCCTAAATTGAACTGATTTTTTAAAAAACGTCCACATGTTATGCAGTACTGTTAGAAATGCAAAACTGAGGTGTTAGTCTATAAATACACTTGATCCATTTTTTTGTTTTTGTTTAAAGACTAATGGTAGATTGGGACATGGGTCCAAGATTCCAAGAATGGTATTAGGAACACGACTAGACATTAACTTCACTTTTAACCTTGCTACTGTCTTCCGTTTCTTGTTAAAGTCGTACACACGTATACATAAATGTCCAACCTCTTCTTTTTGTAAATCCACTTTCTGCCACTTGTTGCAGTTTCAATATAAACTGTATATACGTTTACTTTACAATCCTTAACCACCATCCACTTAAAACTTTGGAAAAAGACATTCTAAATTCATACGGTTGTAGTCGAGAAATAACGGACTACAGTCTTCGAAACAGGCAGGGTTCCTCCTTGTATACATTTTTCTGCAGTTTTTCACATATTTATGCAGGAAGAAGACATTATTAGAGTCTAGTTGCTCATCAAACAGCCAGTGACTATAAAACATATATATATATATATATATAAATAGTTATTCCAAATCTCTATACTTTGTGGTATAATTGATGTTCAAAGACTACCAACTAGCACAGGTTAGTGGAGTGGCCCGGCGGTCATCAGTATTTACACGTGATATGGCGTTAAGTCACCGCCAGGCCAACACTATGTACAACTAAAGCTTGGCCAGTTTCACAATAAGTTAATTCATGAGGAAACAATATGGTGCATCCACTGCGCTCGCTGAGCGCTTCGGCTTGTGTCCCAGCACAAATTGCATTGGTCACTGAACTGCAGTTTCTGGGGGAGTGTTAGACTCGGGTTTTGAACAGTAAAATCGCTTGTGGGCTAAGAAAGATTCCAAATAAGAGAAGGTAATGTTGCATGCCTTGCAGTGCCGCGGGATGTCAGCCCCGTTCCCGTTGGTCTCCCCGCTGGCAGCCCCACCAGCCTCGGCGCTGGGCGTGTCCTCCGCGGGCGAGTGGGGCGTGGTGGGCCCCGAGCGAACCTTGTCCTCCCCCTCCTCTACCTCCAGCTTGACTTCCGGTTCCAGCTTGATTGCGGGCAGCGGAGGCGGGCTGGCGGGGTTGCCGTTCTCCACGGGCTCCTGGCGCTCGGCGTCTGCAGGCGGGGCGTCGCTTGCAGCGCGGACGCGGCTCTCCAGGATGGCCTGCAGGTCCTGCGTGAGCTTGGCGTCGAATCCCACTTTGTGCGCCAGGGCCAGGTGTCTCGCCAGGTTGCTCCGGTAAGGCGTGACGAAGGGGCAGAAGTGGCACGAGAGAGGCTGGTCCGAGTGGTCGGCGGCGGCGCCCTCCGTCAGAAGGGCCGACAGCGTTGGGTTCTCGAGAATTACACGGGGCAAGTCGGCGACGCCTCGGCTCTCGGCGCCTCTTCGACTGCCGTCGTCGTCCTCCAAGATGCAGGCGATGAAGTTCTCCTCTTGAAGGTCATTGGTTCGCTTCTCGAAGTGCATTCTGATGTGCGTGCGCATCCCGCGGAGGGTGTTGCCGCGGTAGCCGCAGATCGTGCAGCGGAAAGCCTTGATGCCGGCGTGCGTTTCCAGGTGCTTCTGGGCGGCAGCGGCTGTTGGCGAAATCACCGGGCAGCATGGGCACTTCCAGCCGTGGGAAGGGGCCGGCGAAGGCGTCACGCACTGATGCGCTGCCTGCAGGGTCTCTGGCATGGCGCATCTGCAGCGGGGACACCTCCACAGCCCTTTGGTCACGCCCTCTTCGCCGGCTGCGCCCTCCCGCTTGCTGCAGTAGTACGTCTGGTGGGCTGCCAGGTTGTCCGGCGAGTTGAACTTAATGCCGCAGGCCGTGCAGATGAACTGAAAGAGGGGCTTGTTGGACTTCGGAGCTTCCTTTGGCGCGGCGGCGGGCGTGGCGGCGGCAGGTGCGGGAGGTTCGGGGAGTGCGGAGGGGGACCTGCGGGAGGGCCCAGCCCCGCCCTCGCCTGCGGATGCCGGACTCCGACTGCCGTTGGAGCGGCGGTCGTCTTCGCTTTTAGATATGGTGCGCGCAGCGCAGTAATGCTTCTTGTGGACCTGCAGACTCTCCTCTTTGTAGAAAACGATATTACACTCATTGCATTTGGCCTCGCCCTGTTTAACAATAACCGGCGGATTCACTATGGGGGCTAAGCCGTTCATGAGCAAATCAGGATTGAGTAGTTTAAGAGCTAGTTCTGGAGGCACGCCCTGCAGGCCCTGCAGAGCCGGGAGCGACAGGCCGCTAAGGCTCTCCAGGCTCGCCAGGAGATTCGGGAAGCCCGGCGGGAGCTGCGGCAGCCCTGGCGCCTGCTGGGCCGGCGATCTGGCCGAGGTCGAGGGTCGAGGGGAGTCGACCAGGCCTCGGGGGGACCCCTGGGCCGGCGTGGTGCACGCTGGCCGCGGCGACCGGGACGCGGAGTGGGTCTCCCCCTCGCTGGAGGGCGACGGCCGCGACGGCGAGGCCAGCAGCTTGCCCTCGAACTCGCCCGCAGCGTGGGACGATCCCGGGCGGGACTTCGGCACGGGCGACTTCGCGGGCGTGGGCGTGTTGACCTCGCGGTTCTCTTTCTCCTCGTCGCCCAGGAGGTCGGTCTTGACGGTCAGCTTCGGCCTCTTGGTGGTCAGGTCGAGGGGGCTCTCCCCCTCGCCCCGCCGCTTGCCGCTCGTCTCCCCGGAGTGGGACTTGGGGCGCGCCTCGCTCTTGGGCGAGTGCTTCGGAGGAGACACCGAGTTGGACTGCGGGGACGTCTGCGGCGGGAGGCTGTGGGCCGCGGGCGACGTGCCCCTGTTGGCGGAGGCCGCGGAGGGGGAGAGCAGCGGGGGCGGCACCGGGCCAGGCAGGGGCCCGGGCGACAGCGGCTGCACCTGCCCGTTGGGGAGGACGACGGCTGCGCCCGCCTGCGGCAGCACATGCGGGGGCAGCAACTGCGCCCCTGCCACGAGGGAGTACGGCACAAGCAGGATGGGGTTGGTGGGCAGCGCCAGGATGGGCTGGCCGCTGCCCGCCGCGGCGCTGACGAGCCCAGACAGGGCCGTGGATCCCGCGGCGTTGGAGCCCGCCTCCTCGCGCGCTGGGCTCTTGTTGCCGCCCTTGAGCACGTGTCTCGTCTGGCAGTAGTGGGCTTTGTGAACGCGGAATGTCTTGACGGAAGAGAACTGGATGTCGCAGTCGGAGCAGTAGCGGTCTGTGGCTCGCGCGTCGGTCGGGCTGGGCTGCGTGGGACCTGCCGCCGCCGCCGCCGCCTGCGGGGTGCTGGCTGCTTTGGCCAAGTCCTCGGGACTCGTGTGGATGTTCATGTGGCCGTTGAGGCTGAGCTTGTGCGTGGTGGTGTAAGGGCAGTGCGGGCAGCGCAGGACGCGGCTAGCGTCGTCGTCCTCGTTGAGGGCCCCGCTCTCGCCGCGGGGGCTCACCGACGTCGGGGACGTTCGAGACTCCTTGTTGCCTCCTTCGCCATCTGGACGAAGGGAAAGGAGGAAAATAAACCCAGTGCTACTCTTTGTAAAACAGCATGGAATATCACAACGTTAAAATATGTGAAACGTCCATTCTTAAGTAATCTGACAAAACAAATCCCAAAAGAAATACTCCCTCCAATGACTGAAAACAGTCCATGACTCCCACGCCCTGTTACTCACCGGTCTGCGTGGGCCTGTGCGTGCAGTAGAACATCCGATGCGCCTCCAGGTTGGTGGCGCTGCTGAACCTGATGCCGCACACGCAGAAGACGCCGCCGCCTCCTCCTGCGCCGCCGCCGGCGCTGCCGTTGCTGGTGCTGCTCGTGTTGGTCGTGAGGCTCGTCATGCCCGAGGCCAGGCTGACTACGGCTGCGGAGGGAAGGGCGGAGATAGGAACAGATTTCGCGATGATTCCTTTTAAAGTCAATCGACAGAATAGTTTCCTATTGGTTGCACATATATCCAAGTGGTAAGTAATTCAGACAAATTCTCTTTTTTCAATATTATTAACTAAAAATAAACTGACTGAACAGGAGAGCGACGGCCGCGCCTTACCGGGAGCCAGGCGATGCAGCGCCGGCAGCATGGAGAGCAGAGGAAGACCTTGGATCATGGAGGTGAGCTGCTGGCGCGCCGCCTCCACTTCGCTGGAGTAGGTGGGGGAGGGAGGGCCCCGGGGGGTGGTGGGGGTGTGGGGGGTGGGGGAGGGGGTGCTAACCTCCTCCTTCATGACGGCGTCGCCACTTCCGGCTGCGGGCTGCGGGCTCGAGGAGGAGGAACTGCGCTCGCACTTCACCTGCGGAGCGGACATCGGAAGTTAGACAAGGCGGCTCTGGGCCCCTGTTCTTGAAGAACATCCCGGCGTGCATTGGAAGCACACATTCATCAGAGTTGCACTCATGTTCACTGCAATTATAAGCCCGCGATCTAACGGCAAAGCCTTTACCTCCGCTATCCCTAACAGACACCAAGCTCCTGCAGCACCTACCCCTTGGCTCTTGGCCGGGTTGCTGCTCGCGGCGCCGAGGGAGGAGGGGGCGGGCGACGCCGGCGGGGAGGCAGGCCGCTCCCTCTTCTCCGACACAGTGACGCTCAACCTGAGGAGGAGGGAAGGCCGGTTGGAAACGAAGGACTACAGGAAATATAATGTTAAGTAAATTTTGTTGTGATAAATAATGGCTGTAAAAATTATATCAATGAGTATAAGGAACAGCAATTACGATAATGATAATAATAATGAGAGAAATAAACTATGTAACTATGATGTCAGTCATTCATAACGATGGTGATTATAATGACAACAACGCTAATGATATCAGTTTATATCTTTTTTCTTTTTCTTCTCAATACAATTTTTTGTATTATAATAATGATGATCATTATTATAATTATCATTACTAATACAATTTACCATTACTGCTAATATTACTATTATCATCATAAATATCATTGCTATTACTATCATTATAAATAATATCATCATTATCATTATCATTAATCTAATTGTTATTATCATTATCATTATTACTATCATCATTATTATTATCAATATTACTATTATTATTATTACTATTTATTATTATTACCAATATCATCATTGTCATTACCACTTTTTCATAGTGGTGATGTTGGTTGTAAATACGATGGTGATTATGATGACGATGTGGATAGTGGTTGATACTGATACCGATAATAATAATAATAATAATAATAATAATAATAATAATAATAATAATAATAATAATAATAATAATAATAATAATAATAATAAACAATAACAATATTAATACTACCATAATAATATAATAATAAAAATACTAATAGTAAAGTAAATTTAATAATGACAATAACAAAATTCCTAATATCAATAAAACACCGACAATTCCTCCAGATGGAGCAACGCAACCGCAAGCACCCCCCCCCCCCACCGCAAAGGTTCCAGCAACGTGAACAGCAAAAGGTTCAACTAAAAACGAAGCCGATAGCGTCACCTGCTTCTTCATCATCTCCTAGTATAACCGATATACTGCTAGTGAGGGAGTCGCTCATATATCTCCTGCTACTACAGTCTCCCCCCCCCCCGCTATTACTGCTACTGCTGTCACTCCTGCAGCTATTATGGCTCCTACTTCTCCTGGAACTATGCCCTTCTCGGGACGCCCAAGCTCGTGTTTTGCAGCAGATGACAGAAGCCCGTCCCGGCTAATCATCAATGGCGATGCAGGTCGTTACGGGGACTACAGCTGTTCAACCAAGAAGGCTACGAGAAAGGGCCGTGATAACAGCTGATTAAGACGGCGACGGATGAAGCGCTGGTGGATTTGACATTCCCGACGCACGTGAAGGGCATTCTGATATCACATGCCAGGACAAGGTCTTTGGGCTGATGTAGACCTCGTGCCAGGATGGGCTACACTCCGCCATTCGCCGTATGTGACGGCTAATAAGTAACTGAATAAATATTAACTAAAGAATTGCATAAAAGCAAGTCAACTAATGAAATAAATAGAATACGAATCCCACCTGGCGTTCTTGAGACCGTATGCTCAGGAATGGGATGAAAAAAGTAGGAAGCCACAATGCTAACGAGAAAAGCGGAAGCCCCGCCGAAGGCCGCGGCCGACCCGGAAGAAGCCCCGCTGGCCAAGACCCACCTGTCGGTCAAGTTTCGCACGGTGGCGTCGACCGTCTCCTTCGGGTCGCTGCCGAGTGGACTCGCCGCACCTGACGAAGCCCCGTCGTCTCCGGGCACTTCTGCCCCGGCCGCGCTCTCTGATTGGTTAGAAAGAGGGGATGACGTCACGCCCTCGCCTCTCGAAGGGGATTGGTCGGAACGTGGTGACGTCACTAGGTCACTTGCGGATTTTTCACCGTCGCTGTCCCAGTCATCATCTCCTGTGGGGGAAAAAGGCGGAGTTAGCTAGTCCTTCGGCTTTAGAGGGAAAAAATATGATGCTAATTCTAAAATATCAAAAATAGGGATGGAAGGTCGGATGCCCCAGGATTCTAAACCGGCTCGGGGATAACGGCAGTAAAACTAATGTTGCCATTTACACCGCTGATAAGCAATGCGATCCGTCTCGGGCGTGCACTTGCAACGGCGCCGCTGGTGCAACTGAAGCCCTGAACTGCAGTTCCTCTGAATGATTCGATCACAGCTTCAGGGCATTTATTTTTCCAGACACCTTCCTCCCTTGCGAATGTGGAAGAAAGATGAAGAAAAAAAGAAATAATACGTATAATGTTACGACATACGTTGTTGGCCAGTCATATGATCCAGAAATAACTTGTTTACAGATGGCTAATCTTTACGAAAAATCTACCCCCTTAAAGCAAAGCAAACCAAAAAACAACAACAACAAAAAACAGATGAGAGCGCTTTAGATAATGAGTCACAACAGTCCCCGAGTACACTATTACGGCTCAAGGGAGCGTTATCAGCTGTTCCCTTATCTCGACTTATCGCCTGCCCCGGTGCACATGTCCTCACTGGTCGAGGTGTACTCAAGGTGCATTGAAGGAGATAAAGGGCGAGGGGCGGGGGGGGGCGGGGGGCACGGGGCGCTGCGTTAAAGACTCCAAAACCATCTTCGTTTCGCCTGGACTCCCCGTGTTCCATGAACCAACACCAACACCCGCGGCGTAAACACCAGGGATATTTTCTAAACGTTTCCGCGGCGCAACACAACGTGTCTTGACTCGCAAGGCCCGCTCACTCCCGGTGTAGGACACCATCCTTCTCCCAGGGAGACGCCAGGCCCTCACCTG
>NC_091565.1:31306036-31308536 GCF_042767895.1 Penaeus vannamei
GCGAAGGCGTGGAAACCTCGCTCGGTAGACTACAGCTCCCCCCCCCCTCACCTCCCAAGCACAATTAAACCAAACAAAAGCAAACAAAGACCAAAAAAAAAAAAAAACTAAATGTCTCATTCCCCCCATCTCCCCTCCCTCCCCGTCACCCCCTCCCCCGTCACCCCCCCCCTTCCCCAGACACTCCCACCCCGGGGAACTTCCTCCTCGCCGTCCTCCTGCAAAGGGAGGAGCCCCGCCCAGGACGCCATTAAACACACAGCGCTGGAGGCTCGAGCGATGAGTTATCAAGCGGCCGCGGCTTTTTCTGGGCGTCGGGGGTTCCTTCGGGGGGCCTTCGGGAGAGGAGAGACCGGGGGAGGGGGGGCGTGGGAGAGGGGAGGGGGCTACGCTTCGAAGGCTCAATCTCAATCTTAATCTCATTCTCTCTCTCATTTTCCCTCTTTCTCATTCTTTCTTCCTTCCTTCTCTCTCTCTCTCCCTCTCTCCATCTCCCCCCCCTCTCTCTCTCTCTCTCATTCTTTCTGCGTGAGGGCGGCGGGCGTGAAGGATTAGGAGGGCGGCGTTGGAGGCTTCCTGGCCGAGAGATAGGTGATCAGGGAGGGGCGCCCTCGAGAGGGGCAGGGGGGAGGAGGGTGAAGACAGGGGGCTGGGGCAGAATGGGGGAAGAAGGAACAGTGTAGAAAGAGGATAGAAGGACGAACCGATAGAGAAAAAAAAGGAAGAGGCCGACGGTATGTATGGCGAGAAGGGGAAATGAGGGGGGGGGGTGAAGGAGATGGGGGGTGGGGTGGCAAGGGTCAGGAGGCGACCACGTCGAGGAAGGCATCATCCGTGGCAACCAAAATGTAAATTACACAGCGCCAATACCAGCCAGATATGTATCGTGGACGGGGTCCCTCACCGGCTCCCAAAACTGCAGAGAGCGCCCGACCTTATCAACGGCGCTACAACGTCTACGCGACGAGCAACGCAAAGGCCACGTTATCTTGTCAAGACGTGAGGGACAGAGAGAGGGAGGGAGGGAGAGAGAGAGAGAGAGAGAGAGAGAGAGAGAGAGAGGGAGAGAGGGAGAGAGGGAGAGAGGGAGAGAGGGAGAGAGAGAGAGAGAGAGAGAGCGGGGGGGGAGAAAGGGAATGAAAAGAGATTTGAAGAAGGCAGGCAAGGTAGGAAGGAAGGGGAAGAAGAGATAAAGAAAAAGTGAGGAAGGACAGATAAGAAAAAAACACACGAAAGAACGAAAGGGGAATAGGGAAACAGATATCGGGAAAACAATGGACAAAGAAGGGAGGAAGATAAACGAACGAGAGGAGGGGAGGGGGAGAGGGGCATATCAGCCGCGGCCATAATCGCAAGGCAGGGCGATTAACAGCATTTGCGAAGGAAGATCCTATCGCCGCTGCACAACTGGTGAGACCACTGCACTCGATAGATAGACAGAAGGAAAAAATGGAATCCAAAAAGTTGCTGCTGCTGTTGCCGCCGCCACACTTTTTGGGATCCCGACCACTGGCGGCGCGAGCATTGGCTGGAGGAGATCCCCCGAGATGCAGCGCGATGCAGCAGCAACTTCCGCGCTCCTTAAAACATGACTGCTGCAAGGGCTCTTATCAAAACATTAAAAAAAACTGCCTTGCGATCTTCTCATCTAGGACCCCCAAAACTTTTGAAATAAACATACATGTAAACATCATAAACAGAGCCCCTTATCACACCATCGGATCCTCTAACACCCAATCCTCAATCCACGGACGCATCACCTCCGAGTCCCCCAGCAGAAGGTACAGCCAAGGAGGGTACACACACGCGGGCCAGCTCCGTCTCCCCCGCACGCCGCGCTCACACACAGCCTGGGTACACGACATCAAGATAAAAGGCGGAGGAGCAGCGGAGCAGTAAGCGGGGCAGGGCGGGGACGACGAGGAGCAGCAGCAGCAGCAGGAAGACGAGGAGGAGCAGCAGCAGCAGGAAGACGAGGAGGAGCAGCGGCAGGAGGACGAGGAGGAAAAGCAGGAGGACGAGGGGGAGTAGCAGAAGGAGGACTAAGAGGAGCAGCAGCAGGAGGAAGAGGAGGAGTAGCAGAAGGAGGACGAGGAGGAGTAGCAGAAGGACGAGGAGGAGTAGCAGAAGGAGGAAGAGGAGGAATAGCAGAAGGAGGAAGAGGAGGAGTAGCAGAAGGAGGACGAGGAGGAGCAGCAGCAGGAGGACGAGGAGTAGCAGAAGGAGGACGAGGAGGAGTAGCAGAAGGAGGACGAGGAGGAGCAGCAGCAGGAGGACGAGGAGTAGCAGAAGGAGGACGAGGAGGAGCAGCGGCAGGAGGACGAGGAGGAGTAGCAGAAGGAGGACGAGGGGGAGTAGCAGAAGGAGGACGAGGAGGAGTAGCAGAAGGAGGACGAGGAGGAGCAGCAAAATAACGATGAGGGGAAGGAGGAGGAGGCCAGCATCGCCAAGCCAGCAGATGCAGCAGCAGCAGCAGCAGCAGCGAGGGCAAAGCAAAAGG
>NC_091565.1:31313536-31323536 GCF_042767895.1 Penaeus vannamei
ATCACACCCAAGCCTCCTTTCAGAGTATTTACACGCCTTCATCCTCAATTCGATCCTAATACACCGAACCTTCTTTAAACCAGACCGGAAAGTTTTTATTTTCTTTTTTTCAATCATCGAAGCGAGAGAGATTCCAGATCGACCATCATGTTCGTCTCTCACTGTCAACAACCGCCACGGGACACAAACCTTATCTCGCAAGTAATTAATCAGGCAGATGATACAAAACTCGTCCATGTAAAAAAGAGAAGACGAAACATATTTTCGGAAAAGGGGCAAAAAGAAGCATTAAAACCAAGATACAAAAGGGCAATAAAAAAGGACAATCGAATTGCTTCGTCTTCGAGTAGACGTGAAACATACGAGCATCGCCTTCCCGCCTGACAGGTGACTAATTGGTCGACACCTTCGCCCGTCGCCCAATCACAGACCTCCGCGATGACGTCATCAATTCCCACTGTGTCCATGACTGGTCGATTTTGTTGTCATTGGATAAAATAATAAAAATCAACCATATCTGCATTTCAGTTCGAAATAATTTCGGAAATGGACATTCCGATCAGTTTGTGGGTGAAACAAGAATACCCATGAACATAATTTGACTAGACCTCGCCCCCCCAAAAAAAGAAAGAAAAACAAATCGAAGGAAAAGAATCGCTAAACCGGACTCCAGATTAGCGAGGAGAAGCTATCCGCGTCGTGAAGGATTAACCGACCTGTCCGTTTATCCGAAAAACGAACTTTTTGTTAACCTGAACTTGCCCGGCGCGTCACACACCCGAAACGAAGACAAGGCTTTATGTAAGATGGAAATAGATTCGATTTTTGTAAAGTCTGTGATTATGACGTAGATAGAAGGAGAGGAACATTTGTTTTGAATGTGAAGAGCGGGGAAGGGGGGAGGGGGGAGGGGGGAGGGAGGGAGACATTCAATTGCGGGTGGGTGACGTTAATTCGAAATCGGTGCGCAGTTAAATTATGTTGCAGTTAAATAGTGATATCACTGTCAGTAAGTAAAAAACAGGAAAAACGAAGATAACAGCTGTAGTAGTAGCTGCAGCAGTAGTAGTAGCAGCAGTAGAATTAGTACAAGGAGTAAAAACAGTAGTGGGAGATGTGGTAGTAGTAATATTAATGGTAATAGTAAGAGATGAAGGGAGAAAGAGGGAGAGAGCAGGGGCAGGAGAGAGGAGGGGCAGGGAGAGGGGGAGGAGAGAGGGGGGGACGAGAGAGGAAAGGAGAAAAGAAGAGAGAGGGGAGGGATGAGAGGTAAGAAAGAAAAGGTGAGAGAGAGAGAGAGAGAGAGAGAGAGAGAGAGAGAGAGAGAGAGAGAGAGAGAGAGAGAGAGAGAGAGAGAGAGAGAGAGAGAGAGAGAGAGAGAGAGAGAGAGAGAAACGCGAAACGAAACCAGACTCAAACAAAACAGCCAGAAAACACAACCACGCGCGCAGCCGTAACCCTAGACCTATTCGCGGGCGTGGGCGTGAGGATTTAGGTTGGGCACGTGGGCTGAATGGGCGGTGTGAAGGGTGCGTGAACTGCCCTGTCGACGTACCACATACATATATAGGGGCGGTCTATAGCCGACATCCAGTTTGCAATTATGTACTCTTTCGTTACTTTGATTTTCTTGCAAATGATAAAGATATTGACAATGAAACGATATTGTGATGATAATGAATAATGATAACAATAAGAATAACAACAACAACCACCACCACCACCCACAGCAACATAATAATAATAATAATGATGATGCTAATAATAATAATAAAAACAATATCGTAATAGCAATACCACTGTCATTATCGGCATCATGATCATCACCATCATTATCACTGATAATAGTTGTCATTATCATTGTAAATCATTACCATAGCTTCACCATTACTAAAAAAAAACTTTTACCAAACAAACATTCCAAGAAACACGAAAAGAACAGAACTCTCGCGGCTTGAAGGAGAGAAGGAGGGAGGGAGGGAAAGAAGGGAGGAGATAAAGAAGGGGGGAGATAGAGAAAGGGGAGAGAGATAAAGAAGGGGGAGAGAGAGAGAGAAGGGGGGTGGAGAGAAGGGGAGGGGAGAGCAAAGGGGAGGGAGGGAGGGAGGGAGGGGGAGGGAGGGAGGGAGGGAGGGAGGGAGGGAGGGAGGGAGGGAGGGAGGGAGAGGGAGGGAGGGAGGGAGGGAGAGAGCGCATATTGTCGCTCCCTGAGGACAGGACGCGGCGCTCCCTCTCCCTCCATAGCATCCTGTCGCGCCTTCCCTTCGCCGGCCATCCTTCGCTCGAGCCCGGGTTATTCCGTCCCGCTTTGGTTTTCCTTTTTATTTTCTTCTTCTTCTTCTTTATTATTTTCTTTTCTTTTTCTTCTTTTTCTTTTCTTTTCTTCTTCTTCTTCTTCTTTATTATTCTTTTACTTTTTCTCCTTTTCTTCTTCTTTTTCTTTTTCTCCTTTTCTTCTTCTTCTTCTTTTCCTTCTCTTTCTCCATCTCCTTCTCCTTTTTCTTATTCGCTCCCATCGGGGTATTTAAGCCCATTCCGATTTTCCTTTTCTACTTCTACTTTTTCTTCTTTTTCGCTCCCTTATCTTGGATTCTTTCGTATCTTTCTCCATCTTCCTCCTCCTGTTCCCTTTTAGCCCTTTCAGTCTCCCATCTCCTTCGTCTCCCTCCCTTCCCCTTCCTCCCCCTTCTTTACCTCCCTGGCGCCGCCGCCCTATCGCGACTATCGCAAAAGAGGTGAAAGAAAAATAACAATAAAAATGAGATAAAAAGAAGTCCGATAAAAGCACACGAGAGAGAAAAGAGAGAAGAGAAGAGAAGAGAAGAGAAGAGAAGAGAAGAGAAGAGAAGAGAAGAGAAGAGAAGAGAAGAGAAGAGAAGAGAAGAGAAGAGAAGAGAAGAGAAGAGAAGAGAAGAGAAGAGAAGAAGAAGAAGGAAAGAGAAGAGATGAAAGAAGAAGAGAAGAGAAGAGAAGAGAAGAGAAGAGAAGAGAAGAGAAGAGAAGAGAGAAGAGAAGAGAAGAGAAGAGAGAAGAGAGAAGAGAGAAGAAGAGAAGAAGAGAAGAGAGAAGAGAAGAAGAGAGAAGAGAGAAGAGAGAAGAGAAGAGAAGAGAAGAGAAGAAGAAGAGAAGAGAAGAGAAGAGAAGAGAAGAGAAGAGAAGAAGAGAGAAGAGAAGAGAAGAAGAAGAAGAAGAGAAAGAGAAGAGAAGAAAGAGAAAGAGAAGAGAACAAAGAAAAGAGAAAGAGAAGAAGAAAAAGAGAAAGAGAAAGAGAAAGAGCAAGAGAAAGAGAAGAGAGAAAGAGAAAGAAGAAAGAGAAAGAGAAAGAGAAAGAGAAGAGAAAGAGAGAGAGAGAGAGAAAGCAGACAGAAGGGCAAGTGAAACCTGAGCATCCCAGCCGACACTCGGGAGGGATAAGGGAAAGAGAGAGATAATAATAATTCCTATAACCTAATGGGGAGAGAGGAGCGAAGGGGAAAGAGAGATGACAGATAAGATAAAGAGGGAGATGAAGGGAGGGGGAGAGGGAGATAAGAGAGGGAGAAAAGGCAGATATATGAGGGGAAAGGGAGATAAGAGAGAGGGAGAGGGAGATACGAGAGATCGAAAGATGAGAAAAGAACGGCCGACAGCGAAAAAAGAGATAGACAGATAGGCAGACAAAGAGAAAAGACGGAGACAAAGAAAGGGAGATAGAGAGATAGAAAGAGAGAAATGTAATCAGACATACAACCAAAAGAGGACGGGGAAAGAAAAGTAAATAAAAACAGCAAGGAGTTCTGATAAAAATATGTCATAAGGAAACACAAAGAGGCTGGAGCAGGAGAAATCGACAGGGACAGAGAAACACGACAAAAGGTTAAACACAAATAAATAAAGAGGCACACATACGGTTAGAGTAACAGGCTAACAGATAAATAGATATAAGGGAGGGAGTCGGGGAAAGAGGGAGGGGGGAAGAGGGGGGACAGAAGAGGGGTGAGGAGAAGAGATGGAGGGATGGGAGAGAAAGAGGGAGAGCGATGGGAGAGAAAGAGGGAGAGCGATGGGAGAGAAAGAGGGAGAGCGATGGGAGAGAGAGAGGGAGAGAGAGAGAGAGAGAGAGAGAGAGAGAGAGAGAGAGAGAGAGTGAGAGGAGAGAGAGCGAGAGAGAGACAGACAGACGGAGGTAGAGATCTAGCGAGAGAGCGAGAGAGAGACAGACAGACAGAGGTAGAGATCTAGCGAGAGAGCGAGAGAGAGACAGACAGACAGAGGTAGAGATCTAGCGAGAGAGGGCGAGCGAGAGACAGACAGACAGAGCGAGAGACAGACAGACAGAGCGCGAGAGAGCGAGAGAGACAGACAAACAGAGCGAGAGACAGAGCGAGAGAGCGAGCGAGAGACAGACAGACAGAGAGCGAGCGAGAGACAGACAGACAGAGAGCGAGCGAGAGACAGACAGACAGAGAGCGAGCGAGAGACAGAGCGAGAGAGAGCGAGCGAGAGACAGACAGACAGTGAGCGAGAGAGCGAGAGAGAGCGAGCGAGGGCGAGGCGGCCGCCCACCGCTGACTGACTCCCCGGCAGATGGAACTGTCGATGGCGAACGTGTTTATATCTCGGGCGCCTGTTTCTCTATGTGAAGGGGGTCTTTCTTGGCCCCTTTTTTATATCTCCCTCTGTATCTTTCTCTTATCTCTCTCTTTCGTTTCCTTCTTCTTTTCTTATTTTTTTTTCTCTCTTTTCTAAGGATCCATCTTTTTTCAATATCTTGGGTCTGTTGATGTTGGAATGTGTATATTTATTTTATCTACTTTTTTCTACAAGAGATCTATCAATCGATCTGTTTGTCTTTTCTTTTCCCTCTCGCTATCTCCTCTTCATTTCTTCCATCTCTTCCCTCCTTCCTGTCCACTTTCTTTATCGCAAAAAGACTCTGTTCCCTTCCCTTCCCTCCCTCCCCTGCCCCCTTTATCCTTCCTTATCTCTTGGACCCGCCTCTTTCTTCTCCTCCTCCTTCTCTTCCACTTGTCCCATTCCCTCTTCTTTCTCTCTTTCCTTCTTTTGTTTCCTCTGCTTATCTAGCCCCAACTCCTGCTTGTTCTCTTCTCTTTCTTCTTCTTCTCCTCTTCCTTCTGCCCCCTCCTCCTACTCTACATTTTCTTCCTCCTTCTCTTACCTCCGCCTCCGCCTCCTCCTCTTCTTCTTCCCTCCCTTACCCCCTCCCTCTTCCTTCTTTTCTTTCTTTTTCTCCTTCATCTTCCTCCTCTTACCCTCCCCTCCCTTTCTTCTTTTTTCTCCTCTTCCTCCTTCTTCTCTCTCCCTCCCTTCTCCTTCTCCTCTTCCAATTCCATGACTTCCTCTATCCAGCTTCTTGATCTATCGCTCCTGTCTCGCCCTCTCTTTATCTTCTCTACAATCTCGCCCTCTCTCCTCTCTCTCTCTCTCTCTCTCCCTTTTTTTCTTCCTTTCTTATCTCTGACATCCGCCACCCAATATTTTATCTTTCTTCTTCCCTTTGCTCAACTTATTACCTCCCCCCTTCACCCCCCATCCTCCCTCCCCCTATCTTGATAATAATGGTTCTGATGATGATGGTGATGATAACAAAGAATGAGAAAATTATAAGAGTTATCCGAAAATACGAAGTGACGGCGACGATAACAACATATTAATTAATGGTGGTAAGAAATAATTACAATCAATGATAACCTTTGACCCCGATGCAATAACGATACTAAAAGTTAAATGTAAAATAAACAAAAAAGTAAATAAACAAGGTATTAAAATAATGACAATTAATGACAAACTTTGACCCTGATGCAATAACGATAGTACGAGTTCAATGTAAATAAACAAAAAGAAAATATAAATAAGTAAATAAATAAGTACAAAAAAGACATTAAATCAATTACAATTAAAGATAAACTTTGACCCCCATGCAATAGCGATACGACGACAAATGTAAATAAACAAAAGAATCAAATAATCAATGCATTAACAAAGACATAAATATTAAAAGACGCCAATTTCCTCTAACGATTGTATCAACAACGAAAACAAACAATTGCGATAATACGAGATCTCTTCTTGTAAATCAATAACAAAACGGTACATAACTTACATCAAAATATATTGAACCTTCCCTATCTTGACCGTGCATTCCAATAACAATTACGATAATCATGATAACAAGGGTTCAATTAACGTGATAAGAATGACGTAAAGAAAAAAATAATAATGCAAGTCCACAACAAACATAGGAGAAACAAACGGAAGTTAATGAAAATAGAATGATAACAATGAATACAATTTTGATCATAAAAGAGTACTGAAAATCTGTAAATCCTAAAAGTGCGTTGGTAATATAAATAAAAATAACAATATATATTACATAATAACAACGCTTAATTGTCATAATCATATCACCAACGTCATCATCATTATCATTATTATCCTTCACAGCATCATTAACAAAAGCATCCGTATCAGAAGATTAAAAATAGAAATAAAGGCTAACACAATATAACAAGTATGATAACAATAGACGTACAAAAACATTTAAAAACAAAGACCAGAAGCAAAACGATGTAATGTAACCAATATAACAACAGGAACAACACCAAGAACAATAGCAATACCAAAAACAATATCAATGTTAAAGCTACAATGCAAATATTCAATAACAATAAAAACAATAACAACAACAATAATAATAATAACAATAATAATAATAATAATAATAATAATAATAATAATAATAGTAATAATAATAATAACAATAACAACAACAACAACAATAATAATAATAATAATAATAATAATAATAATAATAATAATAATAATAATAATAACAACAATAATATTAACCATAACAATAATAGTACTAAAAACAACAACAATAATAATAAAAATAAAAATAAAAGTAGTTAATAATGATAATAACAATAACAATAAAAATAATAACAGCAATTAAAAAAATAGAGAAATGACGCTCAGCCTAAAGAAGCAATTCTAAGCGATTAACGCCCCCCCCCCACACCCCATCCCCCTACCCAGACCCCCTCTTCGCACTATCAAGGATTAACAACAAAGAGGGATTTACTGTGCACACCCTCCTTTCTCTAGGCAAGGAGAAGGGGGAGGAGAAGGGGGGATAAGGGGGAGGAGAAGGGAGGAGAAGGGGGATGGGGGAAGGAGGGGAGGAGGAGGAGGAGGGGGAGGAGGAGGAGGAGGAGGAGGAGGAGGGAGGAGGAGGAGGAGGAGGAGGAGGAGGAGGAGAAGAGGGAGGAGGAGGAGGGAGGGAGGGGGAGGAGGATGAGGATGACGAGGGGTAGGAAGAGGAGGGGAAAGGAAGAAGAAGAGGAGGAGGAGGAGGTGAGGGTAAAGAAGAAAAGGAGGGGAGGTACTGAAGGATGACGAGGGGTAGGAATGTTAGAGAGGAAGGAATAGAAGAGGAGAAGGATATATTTAACAAATAAAGACCGAACATTAAATAGACAAGCAGAGGAGAGACTCGGAGTACCCCCAAATAAGGAGCGGAGGAGGACGAAGAAAGGGAAGCAGAATGGGAGATAAAAGAGAGGGAAAAAAGAAGGATAAAGGGGGGATTGGGGAACGGGGGGTGGGGAGATGGGGGGGGGGGTACCTCCTTAATAATCATTTAGGAATATCTCAATTAGAGTTTGGATCTCTGCGGCGGCGTCTGCGTCCCGGCTTTACAGCGCCTTCTCTCTCTCTCTCTCTCTCTCTCTCTCTCTCTCTCTCTCTCTCTCTCTCTCTCTCTCTCTCTCTCTCTCTCTCTCTCTCTCTCTCTCTCTCTCTGATTTTTATCATTCGATCTCTTTACGCATTCTTTCTTTCTTTCTCTCTCTCTCTTCCACCCTCTACGAAAATCGACCAATCGTTTTCACTCGAATTTCCCGAAAACAAAAACCCAAACAAGAATCAAAACGGAAAAAAAGACAAAAGGGAAAATACTCCGCGTTTAATTCAGCGAACAATAAATAAACGCGTCACATTTACAATAATAAATCTAGGCGCCGATAACACCTACACAGAGGTGACTCGGGGTTGCCAATTAAAGATATATATATATATATATATATTTGTTTCTGGACGTACACATAGACACGCATATGATTGTATGTGTGTATGTATGCGTGTATAAATGTATGTATGTATGTAAGTATGTATGTGTCCATAATTATGTCAAATATGCTTATACATTTGTGTGTTTAAGTGTATGTGTCATTTGCCGGTATACATATGAAAAATAAATATACTAACAGCTAAATTTAGAAATACAAATATGTGTGCATATATATGTATATATATATATATATATATATATATATATATATATATATATATATATATATATATATATATATATATATATATATATATATATATATATATATATATATATATATATATATATATATATATATGTCTTTTTTTTTCTTTCTCTCACTTTCTTTCCCTCTCTCTTTCTCTCTCTCTCTCTCTCTCTCTCTCTCTCTCTCTCTCTCTCTCTCTCTCTCTCTCTCTCTCTCTCTCTCTCTCTCTCTCTCTCTCTCTCTCTCTTCCACGTGTTATCTCCAGCCCCTTTTTTCTTCTTCCGTGCCGGCCATGTGAGGCGATAAGCTCGGCGTTCCGATGTGGCGATAAGGCGGCTCTGATCACGCCGATAAACGCGTCCGGACTCCCAGTACCGGCGCTGGCTTCGGTTTAGAAAGAGCATCTGAAAGTGTGTGTTTGTATGTGTCTGTGTATACGTTTGTACGCGTGCTCATGTGTGTTTTTTCGTATGTACATGAGACTGCGTTCAAGGGGTATTTCTGGTGCTGGTGCTGAGTTGGGCGTTAATGGTGATGAAATGAGTTTTACAAAATGGTGATGATCCAGATGAGCGTGAGATAGATGTGGTGGTGGTGGAGGTGATGCAGAAGGGAATGGGGGAGGTGGGGGAGGGGGCGGGAGGGGGAAAAGGGAAAGGAGGGTGAGGTGGAGGGTTGTTTGTGTTCTGGGCGTGGCTGCGGTGTTCGGTTGTGATATGGGAGTCTAATGGCCGCGAGGGTTGTAGCGTCCTGTTCAGTGTCACCCAAGATATTAATGCGTGTGAATAGAACAGGCAGCTGGATGGAAGTATATATAAATATATAAACATATGATATATATACATTTATATATATACATATATATATATATATATATATATATATATATATATATATATATATATATATATATATATATATATATATAAATATGTGTGTGTGTGTATATATATATATATATATATATATATATATATATATGCATATATAGTATATATATATATATATATATACGTGTGTGTGTGTGTGTGTGTGTGTGTGTGTGTGTGTGTGGGTGTGTGTGTGTGTGTGTGTGTGTATGTATGTGTGTGTGTGTGTGCGTGTGCGTGTGCGTGTGCGTGTGCGTGCGTGCGTGCGTGTGTGTGTGTGTGTGTGTGTGTGTGTGTGTGTGTGTGTGTGTGTGTTTAAGTACACACACACTCATATATATACATACATACATATATATTTATATAAACATACACACATACGAAGTTACATGTATTCATATCTATCTATCTATCTATCTATCTATATATATGTATATATATATCTTTATTTATATTTATACTATGAAAATATCTTCACGTGTGCGTGCGTATCCACGCCTGCGCTCCAACGCCTGCCCGGCCCCGCACTCCCCTCCGCCCGCCATTCAGCGAGCGAGTGCTTGCCTCCGGCCGGCGGGCGCGAGGCGCTTCGGGGGCGAGGGTCGAGTGCGAGCGGGCGGCGGGCGCGTGTGTGGTCCCGTCGCCGCTTGGGGAGAGTGCCTGGCTGACTGGCGAGAGGGGGGAGAGGGGAGGGGACGCGGGGTGAGGGAAGGGGATGGGAGGGGGGGAGGGGATGCGGGATGAGGGAAGGGAAGGGAGGGAGGCGGCACGGGGTGTGGGAAGGGGAGGGGAGGGGATGCGGGATGAGGA
>NC_091565.1:31328536-31331036 GCF_042767895.1 Penaeus vannamei
ACGTTTTCTTTCTATTCCTCCTTCCTATCCATATTCACCAAACGCTCCGTATCTATTCGGTTCCCGTTTTCTTTAACTAAGAGGTCTTCGTCGGTTCGTTACAGTTTCGGTTTCTTTGTTGTGATTCGATTGGAGGGAGGGGGAGGGAGGGAGGGAGGGAGGGAGGGAGGGGGAGAGGGAGGGAAGTGGGGAGGGAGGGAGGAGGGAGGGTGGGTGGGTAGGTGGGGTGGAGGGGGGGGTGGCGTTAGAATCTGCGTTAATAGGCGACACAAGAATCGTAATTAATGCTATCGTTATCTTAGTCATCGTCGTGTGTTTCCGAATCGATATGCAAATATAACACCTGTAAATACACACACATACACATACACATACACATACACACACACATACGCACACACTCACGCGCACTCACACACGCACTCACTCAAACGCACACACACATACACTCACGCGCACACACAAACACGCACTCACTCACACGTACACACACACACACACACAAACACACCCGCCCGCAGAAACCTACACACACACACACAGACATTCAGACAGCTATAAACACACACTCACCCACATCAACCCAGAGAGAGTGGATATTCCTCACCCATCCCTACCATCACCCTATTATCTCTCACAACCTCCCCCTCCCCCCCCTTCAACCCTCTGCACTCCTTCCCCCCTCCCTCCCTCCCTCCATCACTTCCCCCTTCCCCCTCCCCTACATCAACCCCCCCCCTCCCTCCATCACTACCCTCGTTACCAAGGGGGTTTGGCTGTCCATTTGCAACTTCCCAGCTCCTCTCTCTCTCTTCTCTCTCTCTCTTTTTCTCCTTTTTTCTTTTCCTTTTTTTGCGTAATCCGTCCAGAGCTGGTGGAGATGGAGACAGAGATATCGCCCGGGAGATGAGAGAAGGCGATAAGGCGGGGAGATGGGAGAGGCCGATAACGTTGGGAGATGGAAGGCGGTGATAGCGGGAGATGAGGAGGTGGCAGCGGCGGTTGGGGTAGGGAAGGGGGAGGGGGAGAGGGAGGGAATAAGGGAGGGATAAAGGGGGAGGGAGGAAGGCATGAGGTGACGAGCTAGTGTATTTATGTACATATATTTGTTTTTAGGCTTACTCCTTGTCCCGTTCTGTGTATGTGTTTCTCTCTCTCTCTCTCTCTCTCTCTCTCTCTCTCTCTCTCTCTCTCTCTCTCTCTCTCTCTCTCTCTCTCTCTCTCTCTCTCTCTCTCTCTCTCTCTCTTATCATTCACACACGCATAGGCACTCGATGAAATGGACATGAAAAAGAAAGCGAGAGAAAAGTGGGAAAATACACAGTGAGGGAGAGGGTGAGGGAAAGGAAAGTGCGACAAAATAAATATGAATGAGTGAAAGAAAGAGAGAGATGAATGGAAAGACAGAGTGAGAATGAGAGAGAGAAATGTGATATCAGTGTGTATGACATGGTGTGTGTGTGTGTGTGTGTGTGTGTGTGTGTGTGTGTGTGAGAGAGAGAGAGAGAGAGAGAGAGAGAGAGAGAGAGAGAGAGAGAGAGAGAGAGAGAGAGAGTGTGAGAGAGAGAGAGAGAGAGAGAGAGAGAGAGAGAGAGAGAGAGAGAGAGAGAGAGAGAGAGAGAGAGAGAGAGAATGTGTGTGTGTGTCAGGGTCATCGAGTGTATCTCGGACGAGCATCGAACAGATTCCGCCAAACCCAACTCACCAAAAGAGAAAAACACTTCACCACAATCTCCTTCAGAGCATAATAACAAAAGTCTTATCGTCACAACCTCGACAAATTTCGCGAACCACAACCGCGTGTATGCACAAGGAAGCGAAGGAGACCAACAAAGCACCGCGTTTGGTTCTCTCTCGCTTCGTGTGCGGGAACGTTTCAGCGCGGGGAATATCCGTGGAATAGTTCACACTGCTGCCCCGCTCACGACGCACCGCTTCCCCTCACATCACCACCGTCTCTACATCGCCCTCATCACCACCACCACCATCGTCACTATCATCACGGTCGTTACTTACCTACGTCGTTCCAGCGACTCGCAGAGCACCGCAGGAGCACCATCTCTGCGGCCTCCAGTGTAGTGGAGTTCGGTTCGTTCGGAGAGAGAATTGGTATCACTTCACAGCACAAAACAAACTGGAACACGCTCGCCCAACTACGACTCCATGAGCCATAGACACGAGTATTTATAAACCAACAACTGAGGAAAAACCAAAGCCAAACACGAGCACACGAAAGCAACACTTGGGCGCGCCGAGGCCGATCTCTGCGGCGAGCGAACGAGACCCAGCGGGCGCGGGAGCGAGCGGAGCCGATGTAGACACCACGGCGCGTAGTGGGGGAGTGGCGCGGCTACAACATCTGGGACCGTGTGAGGAGTGAGGAGGGAGGAGGAGGGAGGAGGAGAGAGGAGGAGGCAGAGAGAGGAGGAGGAGCGGGGCCCGAAAAGGGGGCTGGGCCGGGAACCCTCCGTCGGCTTCAGGCAGGGGTAACTCAAGTATT
>NC_091565.1:31341036-31346036 GCF_042767895.1 Penaeus vannamei
GGAGGGAAAGAGAGAGAGAGGGGAGAGAGAGGGAGGGAGGCAGAAAGAGGGGGTTAGGAGGGAGGTAGAGAGATGGGAGGTCGGTAGGAGGAAGAGAGGACGATGAGAGGGAGGAGGGAGGGATAGGGAGAGTGAAAGAGAGAGGGAAGGACGAATAGGAAGGCAAGAGAAAAGAGGGGGGTGGGTAGGAGGGAGAGAGAGAGAGCAGGGGGAGGGCGGGTAGGGGAGGGAGAGAGAGGAGAGATCAAAAAAGGAAGGAGGGTCAACGGGAAGGTGTTAGTGAGGGAGGAGGGAGGGGGAGGGAGGGAGGGAGGGAGGGAGGGAGGGAGGGAGGGAGAGAGAGGAGAGAGAGAGAGAGAGAGAGAGAGAGAGAGAGAGAGAGAGAGAGAGAGAGAGAGAGAGAGAGAGAGAGAGAGAGAGAGAGAGAGAGAGAGAGAGAGAGAGAGAGAGGGGCGAACAAGTAATAATCTGATGATAAAAGAAACCCCATCTCTCACCAACTAACACACACACACACACACACACACACACACACACACACACACGCACACAAACCAGTCTTGTGCATCAGCATAGGCCGCCATCCTCATAAAACGTGCAAGATTACTAAATGATTTCCAACGCCCTCCCCTCCCCTCCCTCCCTCCCTCACCCCATAAGGCCCCCTCCCTCCCCAAATCTACCAACCTCTCCCTTACCTCATAAGGCCCCCCCCCCACCTTCTCTCCCCAAAACCATAGATCTAACATATTCCCGTCTGGAAGGAAGGGGGGGGAGAGGAGGGAAGAGAGATAAGAGGGAGGGAAGAAGGGAGTGAGGAGGGAGATAGGTAGGGAGAAGAAAAAAGGAGGGAGAGTGGGAAGGGAGATAGGGTGGAAGAGAGAGAAAGAGAGAGAAAACAAAAGAAGGAAGGAATGAGGGTAAGATAGAAAACCAAAAAATAAATTAAAACAGATTCAAAGAAACAAACAAACAAAAAACATAAGAAAGACAAAAAAAGGGGGGGGAAGGAAAGAAAAAAGGGAAGAAAGAAGTGGATGAAGACCTGGACAGAATAAAGCAAAGAGGAAGGAAAAGATGTGATAAAAAGCTAGCAAAATGAAAAAGAAAAAAACATGACAGAAAAAAGAAGAGAAATGCTAATTTGCGAAAAGAAGAGAAAATAGAAAGGAAAGGTAGCTAAATACAGAAGAAGAGAAACAGACAGAGCGAGTGAGAGAGAGAGAGAGAGAGAGAGAGAGAAAGAGAGAGAGAGAGAGAGAGAGAGAGAGAGAGAGAGAGAGAGAGGGAGAGAGAGAGAGAGAGAGAGAGAGAGAAAGAGAGAGAAAGAGGGGGAGGGAGGGAGGGAGGGAGAGAGAGAGAGAGAGAGGGAGGGGGAGGGAGGGAGGGAGGGAGAGAGAGAGAGAGAGAGAGAGAGAGAGAGAGAGAGAGAGAGAGAGGAGAGAGAGAATGAGAGAGAGAGAGAGAGAGAGAGAGAGAGAGAGAGAGAGAGAGAGAGAGAGAGAGAGAGACCGAGAACGAGAAAGATCGAGAGAGAAAAACCGAGAACGAGAGAGAGAGACCGAGAACGAGAGAGAAAGACCGAGAGAAAGAGAGAAAGACCGAGAAGGAGAGAGAAAGACCGAGAACGAGAGAGAAAGACCGAGAACGAGAGAGAAAGACCGAGAACGAGACAGAAAGACCGAGAAGGAGAGAGAAAGAGAGAAAGACCGAGAGAGCGAGAGACCGACCCCCAAGACCATAAGAAAGGAGGTGTTGCCGTTGTCAGTTTTCAGGTCGACTAGTCCCTTTCTGGCGCGAGGGCTTGTCGGCGCCCGATCTCGCTGGCCGCCGTATTAACCGTGCATTAAACGCTCTATCGCCGCCGCTATGAAAATCATGGCGGCGGCCTCGGGTCAGCGTCTTCTGGCACGCTCCGTGAATGGGGGGGAGGGGGACAGGGGTAGGGGGAGAGAGGGGGAGAGTGGGGTAGGGGGACAGGGGTAGGGGGAGAGAGAGGGAGAGTGGGGTAGGGGGAGAGGTGTGGGGGGTAGGGGTAGGGAGAGAAAGGGGGAGAGTGGGGTAGGGTGGAGGTGGGGGGCAGGGGTTGGGGGAGAGAGGGGTAGGGGGACATGGGTAGGGGGAGAGAGAGGGAGAGTGGGGTAGGGAGAGGGTGTGGGGGTAGGGGTAGGGAGAGAGAGGAGTAGGGGGGACAGGGGGAGAGGTGTTGGGCGTAGGGGGAGAGGTGTGGGGGTAGGGGTAGGGAGAGAGGGGGAGAGTGGGGTAGGAGTAGGGGGACAAGGGTAGGGGGAGGTAGGGGGGAAAGAGGGAGGAGGAGGGCTAGGGAAATCGGGGGGTTAGGGTGAGGGAGGGAGTTGGTTTGGGGAAGGGGTATGGAGGGGGGTGAGGGAGTGGGGAAGGGAATAGAGGGGTTGGGTGAGGGAGGGGGGAGTTGTGGGGAATGGGGGGGGGCGGGTAGTTGAGGAAATGGAATAGGGAGGGATAATGTTGGTTGGGGATGAGTCAGATGGAAGGGGTTTGGTTTGTGGAGGGGAACAGGGAGGGACGGTGAGGAAGGGAATAGATGGCGTGGAGGGGTGGGGGGAGGGGACGGGTGTCAGGATGGGAATGATGAGAAGGGGAGGAGAAGTTGGTTTGGGAATGGGAATAGGAAGAGAGAAGGATGGTGAAGAACAGGGATGACTGGGGGCAGCAGGAGAGGTCAGGATGGATAAAGGGAAAAAGGAGATGTGGAAAAAGGAAGGGAAAAAGGGGGAGGAGGAGGGGAGAGGGGGGAGGCGGAAGATAAGAAGAATGGGGGAATGAAGGGAGATGTAAAGAAATAAGGGAGAAGGAGACAGTAAAGGATGGATGAGGGGAATGAGGGAGGACAGATAATGAGGAGGAACGGTAGCGGAATGAGGACAAGGGATAGAGAAGAAAGGAAAGAGAGAGAAAGAGAGAAAGAGAGAGAGAGAGAGAGAGAGAGAGAGAGAGAGAGAGAGAGAGAGAGAGAGAGAGAGAGAGAGAGAGAGAGAAAGAGAGAGAGAGAGAGAGAGAGAGAGAGAGAGAGAGAGAGAGAGAGAGAGAGAGAGAGAGAGAGAGAGAGAGAGAGAGGAGATTGTATAACGAAGAAAAATGAGTTATGAGAGTAAGGGGGATAGATAGATAGATAAAGAGAGGTAGAGGGGGTGATGGGAGAGAGAAAGGAAGGGAAAGTGGGAGAAGGAAAGGAGGGAGAATGAAGAGAGAGAAGGAAAAGAGGGAGAATGAAGAGGAGAGGGAGAGAGAGGAGGATTTGAGGGGATGAGGGAGGGAGAAATGAAGAGTGAGGATGGATGGATGGATGGATGGATGGATGGATGGATGGATGGATGGATAGATAGACAGAATGGAAGAATGGATGGATGGATAGACAGACAGATAGACAGAAGGATGGATGGATGGATGGATGGGTAGAAAGATAGATAGAAGGATGGATGGATAGATGGATGGAGGGTGGGAAGGAGAGACGGATGGAGGGAAAGAGGGAGGAGAGAGAGACACAAGTGGATGAAAGGTGGGTTCAAGTGTACCCACACGCATCCACACACAAACGTTTACTCGCGGGATGAACGAGTCTCCCCCCCTTCCCCCCTCCTCCCCCCAACCTTCCGCGATTCCCGAATACCTCCGCGTCAGTACCCCGTAGCCCCCCTCCTGCTCCCCTCCCCACGACTCCCTCCCCCCTCCAACTCCACGCCAACCCTAGCTTCCTCCGCCCGAACCCCACTTCCATCTCGTCCTCCACTAACCCGCTACTCGGAGTCCCAATAACCCCCAACAACCCCAAACCCTTCTTCTCTGCCCCCAACTCCACTATACTCCTCACTCCATTTTACACCATACTCCACAGTATACATCTACCTCTACTTCTACTTTCACAACCTACTCCATCTCCTCTCTCCACTCCACAAATCCTACCCTAACCCCCACTCCACTCCACCATCTCCAATCGAACCCCACTCTACCACCCCCACCCCCACCCCGACCCTTAGCGTTTCCACTACCACTACCTCCACCATAATCCCTCAACCCCCTCCCCCACCTCCACCACCAACCTCTCAACCCTCCCCCAATCCCTGAACCCCCTCTATCCCAACCGCCGACCTCTCACCTCAACCCCAACCCTACCACCTACCCCTACTCTACTCAACCTCAATCCCTAATCCCATCCCTACCATCAACCCCAACTCTACTCCTCTACTCTAACCCCTAATCCTTCCACAACTTCCCCTCCTCCCCTACCCCTAACCTCGTCTCCACCAACAACCCCTCCCTCAACCCCCCAACCCCAACACAAGCCCCTCCCTAAACCCCAACCCTTCCACTACTACCCCTCAACCCCTACCCTCATCCCCACCACCAACCCCTCCCTCAACCCCCAACCCCAACACAAGCTCCTCCTCAACTCCAACCCTTCCACTACCCCCTCAACCCTTACCCCTCCCCTCATCCCGACCACCAACCCCTCCTTCAACCCCCAAACCCAACACAAGCTCCTCAACCCCAACCCTTCCACTACCCCCTCAACCCCTACCCCTCCCCTCAGCCGCACCACCAACCCCTCCCTCAACCACCAACCCCAACACAAGCCCCTCCCTCAACCTCCAACCCCACTTCCCCCTCTACCCCCCCCCCCCACTAGTCCAGCCGGCCGCCGCGGAGTCCCCCCGGCCGCCGATTCCCGGTTGTAAAACATTCATAAAGGCAAAAACACATGGGTAATAACGCTTAGGGGATGCCACCCGATAAGGCCGAGGCGCCGCTTATCTGGAAGGCGTCTAGCTGGAGGAACAATCTTTCGTTAAAAGGTACTTAGCGTAGACAACATTTTTCTGATATCAAGCCTTGATAAACGCCATTTTTTTTTTTGGTCGCTGTGTGTGTTTCTGTGTTTCTCCCTCTCTCTCTCTCTCTCTCTCTCTCTCTCTTTCTAGCTGGTTTCCCGTTCTAAGCCTCCTCTCTCACCTTCTCTTTTT
>NC_091565.1:31358536-31366036 GCF_042767895.1 Penaeus vannamei
AAGCCTCCTCCCCTATTCCGATCTACTACGAACGGGAGAAGGAAAAAAGGGGGAGAAGAAGAAGAAGAAGAAGAAGAAGAAGAAGAAGAAGAAAAAGAAGAAATAGAAGAGAGTAGAAGTAGAAGAGAAAAGGCGGTAATAAAGGTAGTAGAAAAAAAAACATAAAAAAAGAGAAAGAACCAGAGAGCGAATCCGCAAATCAAGGAAAAAAGTTTCATTTCTTCTTCTTATTTTTTTTTTTTTCTTTTCTTCCCGGCAAGCCTCCTCCCCTATTCCGATCTACTACGAACGGGAGAAGGAAAAAAGGGGGAGAAGAAGAAGAAGAAGAAGACGAAAAAGAAGAAATAGACGAGAGTAGAAGTAGAAGAGAGAAGGCGGTAAGAAAGGCAGTAGAAATAAACATAAATAAAGAGAAAGAACCAGAGAGCGAATCCGCAAATCAAGGAAAAAAGTTTCATTTCTTCTTCTTATTTATTTTTTTTCTTTTCTTCCCGGCAAGCCTCCTCCCCTATTCAGATCTACTACGAACGGGAGAAGGGGAGAAAAATAACATATATATGATTTCTCCGCGCGAGGCTTTCCTCCTGATTAAACACCGAATATGGGCGGGATGAGGAAAAGGGGGGGGGGGGGGGGGGGGTGAATTTCCAACTCCCCCCCTATTCCCGATTACGACGTGGGCGAGGGGGGCAGTGAGGGGGAGGGTGAGGGGGGAGGGGCAGCGGGGGCGGCGGCGGGGGCGGCGGCGATGGCGGCGGTATCGCGAGGGCACCGATAACCAGCGCCGCCGGATCTCTCGCCGCTGGAAATGATTAATGATGAACCCGAGGACTGGCCGCGGAGAGGGAGGGGGGAGGAGGAGGAGGGAGGGAGGCACGGAAGGTAGGGGGATAAATAAATAAATAAATAATTGACTGAATAAATAAGAACGTGGGGTGAAAAGAGGTACACAGATAGATAGGTAAACATCTAGAGAAATAAATCTATACACATATGAGTATATTAATTCGTCCATTTATCAATCTACTCATTTATTCAGCTATCTATCTATTTAGATCCCGTCATTCATTTACCTATTTAATCATTCTCCCACCTACCGTCCCTCCCTCCCTTCTTTACATATATATACTTATATATACACACACGCGTGTATGTATATATAAGTATGTATATATACACACGTGTGTATATATATATATATAAATATATATATATATATATATATATATATATATATATATATATATATATATATATATATATATATATATATATATATATATATATATATACATACACACACAAACACACATATATACAAATGCAAATATTTATATATATATATATATATATATATATATATATATATATATATATATATATATATATATATATATATGTATATATATATACACACACGTATGTAATGTATATATGCATGTAAGTATGTGTACGTACGTATGTATAAATAAATATATGAATACACGTTCACATTCCCTAACTCACCTTAAGAACCGCGAACACAGCTCATGTCTCACTTACCTGTAAATAAAAAAAGAATCAAAATTACCAAAATGTTTCCAAAATACTCAAGACCTTAGCACTCTCCCCGGGAAAAGGATCGGCATTGTTTACCTTTAATTAGTGACCTTGAGAGTAATACAATGCTATTATCACTAAAGACATAATCTGCAATTAATCCGAGTTATGTAATGTATTTTGAGATATGTACAAGAAGAAATTGTTCCTCATTAAATTACAGAAAATGACAAGGATATACATATGTGATACTATGCGATATCATTATTTCTATTATCATCATTATTATTGTTATCATCATTGTCATTATCATTACTATGATCATGATTATCAATATCATAATTTACTGCCATAATTGTTATTTTCATGACTACCGTCATCATCATTATCATTATTACTATTACTGCTACTAATATAATCATCATTGGTACTCCTCTTCACCTTATCCTGTTCGTCTTAATTTAACTTTTCTCGATTATCAACTTTATTATCAGCTTTTTCTTCTTTCTTTTTCTTCGTCAGTAGTTTAGCCACCTCCACGCTTCTTCTATCTACTGATCTTCTTACCTCTCCTGTCCTGCCCTATTCCCTCCCTTCCTCCTCATTCTTCTTTTATCTCTACTTCTACTTCTTTTTTTTCTATTTCTTCTTCTCCTCCTACTTCTCTCCCCCCAACCTCCCAACCTCCCTCCCTCCCACCTCCCATCCCACTCCCCCTCTCATAGCTCCTTTTCTCGCTCCTCCTCCTTACCCTCCTCTTCTAAATCTTCCTCTTCCTCATCTCCCCTCCCCTTCTCTTCCTCTATTCTTAATCTCTCCCCCCCTTCCCCTCTTCCGTCTTCTCCCCTTTCTTAATCTCCTTCTCCCTTCTCCCTCCTCCCTCCTCTCTCCTCCTCCCCTCCTTCTCGTCTCCAGCAGTGTTTGTATGTGAAGCCCCCCCCTCCCCCCGGCATGGCCGATGGCAGCAAGAGCCGTAACAATGGCCAAGGCGATATGGCTGATCAATTGCGTCGATATCTCTGCAACACTGCACACCGACTGATCTGCCCGCTGATCCCTCTCTCCTTCCTTCGCCCTTTTCCCTATCTCTCTCTCTCTCTTCTCTCTTTCCTCTCTCTTCTCTCTCTTTCCTCTCTCTCTCTCTTTTCTCTTTTCTCTTTCCTCTCTCTTCTCTCTCTCCCTCATTCTCCCCCCGTCTCTCCTTCTCTCTCTCTCTCTCCCCCTCTCCTTCTCTCTCTCCCCCTCTCTCTCTCGTCCAAGCAAAGTGACCGGTCCAGCTGTAAGTCCATCCGTCTTATTGTCTATCAGTCCGTCGGTCTATGCGCCAGCCTGTCTATCTCATCTGCCTCGACTGCTTGTCTGCCGTCCGTCGGTCCCTCTGGATCTCTCCGACGGACGGTTCAGTCAAAAAACTGACGAGTGAGTGAGTGAGTGAGTGAGTGTGCTTGTGTGTGTGTGTGTGTGTGAGAGTGAGTGAGTGAGTGAGTGAGTGAGTTTGTGTGTGTGTGTGTGTGTGTGTGTGTGTGTGTGTGTGTGTGTGTGTGTGTGTGTGTGTGTGTGTGCGTGTGCGTGTGCGTGTGCGTGTGCGTGTGCGTGTGCGTGTGCGTGTGCGTGTGCGTGTGCGTGTGCGTGTGCGTGCGTGTGCGCGTGGTCCTCTCGCGCGCCACGAATACATCTCAAAACCCCCGAAGCCGCATCGCCGTCAGTCCTGCTTCGGCCACACCAATGGACTTTGAGAATCGACTAAGCTTCTGGAATCATTGGTTGTTCTTAACGAGGACTTCTACTTCAACATCTAATTAAGTTTATCTATTTTCCTTCATTGTGCTTACATTCAGTCGCCGTTTGATCTACTCTTACTCGTAGCTCAATTCGCCAAACCAAAGCAAAGAACAAGACAAGAACACCTACACCTCTTTAACCCAGCGACCCCTGGACAAGCTCATGCCACAAGAACACCAGCCAACCAAACCAAAGAACAAAATAACTACACCTACCTAACCCCAAGAACACCAGCAAACCAAACCAAAGAACAAAATAACTACACCTACCTAACCCCAAGAACACCAGCAAACCAAACCAAAGAACAAAATAACTACACCTACCTAACCCCAAGAACACCAGCCAACCAAACCAAACACCACCACCACCTACTCCTTTTAACCCAGCCACCCCTGAACAAGCTCATGCCACAAGAACACCAGCCAACCAAAACAAAGAACAAAATAACAACTACACCTACCTAACCCCAACAACACCAGCCAACCAAACCAAAGACCACCACCACCTACTCCTCTTTAACCCAGCGACCCCTGAACAAGCTCATGTCACAAGAACACCAGCAAACCAAAACAAAGAACAAAATAACAACTACACCTACCTAACCCCAACAACACCAGCCAACCAAACCAAAGACCACCACCACCTACTCCTCTTTAACCCAGCGACCCCTGAACAAGCTCATGTCACAAGAACACCAGCAAACCAAACCAAAGACCAAAATAAGCACCTATTCAACCCCAAGAACACCAGCAAACCAGACCAAAGAACACCACCACCTACTCCTTTTAACCCAGCGACCCCTGAACAAGCTCATGCCACAAGAACACCAGCAAACCAAAGCAAAGAACAAAATAACTACACCTATTCAACCCCAAGAACACCAGCCAACCAAACCAAAGACCACCACCACCTACTCCTCTCTAAAGACCACCACCACCTACTCCTCTCTAAAGACCACCACCACCTACTCCTCTCTAAAGACCACCACCACCTACTCTTTTTAACCCAGCGACCCCGAGCGGTCCAAGAAGGCGCGAGCGATATACGACACAATGCAAATCGCCGCCGCTGATACGAACACCGATACCGACTTCAGCACTAATTGCTTTAGGAATTACGTTAACAATTAGGTATCTCAACGATTATGTCGGTGTAGATATCCGCGCTAATTAGCCGATATTGACACAGGTATTTAAATCGCTGTTTTAAACCTCGTTTAATGATCTTTCAATTTTGTTTTGTTCCTTTTTTATTATATATAAAATCAAAAGAAAAAAATCTCAATTACACAATTCGACGAACAAAATGCAATATTCTGGACGGAAGGATTTTGAATTTGGAATAAATTAATTCACGGAACTGAATAAATCTGAACAAGGGGTTTAATTCATAAACTGTGTCCCTCACCCGCCCGAGTCTCCGTACCACCCACAAATATTCAAGTCCCACCCACATATATCTAAACTCCGCCCATATATATCTAAGCCCCGCCCAAAAATATGTAACCTCGCCCACCATTCTAGATCGCTTTATCTGTATGCATTGTACTTGTATTTGTTCTCAACCTCTTCGCATTTACATAGAGAATTCTATATTTGTAGTCAAAAGCGATGCAGAAAAACATTTTCTAAGTCATCGCAAGACGTATAAGAGTATCGAATTATAAAACTGTATCACAACCTGTACAGAGAAAAAAATATAATGATAAAGAATAATAATACAAACAAATAAATAAATATCCACAGCCAACCACAAAACCCCAAATTTTCTCGATTCCCCGAAAAGCATAAAACAAATACACCAACATCACACCTATAACGAATGCCCTGAATACAAATACATTAAAAGATCGAATGTCCGCCCACTCTGTTCCTTCACTATTCCACCCCCTAAATACCTGTACCACGCCCATCCTTCTGCTTGAAGACCGACTCCGACCAGCCCACCTGCACCCACTTCCATACATACAGACCTACATCTATTCCCACATATATTCACATTCACAAATATCCACATCTTCTACCCTACGCCCACCTAAAATATCAACACGACGCCCACTCTACGCCTAAATAAATCCAAACCTTGTCCACTCCTTACCCACATCTATCTACATCACGCCCACTGCATCTATCTACTCCCCGCCCACTGCACTCACCCCCAACCTTCATAATACAGACCCGCCTACACCTTACCCCACCTACATCTACCGACACCACGCCCCCCTACGCCCGCATGCCTTGCCCACATACTCACAAGGACGCCCGCACTAGCGCCCCCTCGTCACTGTCACTGTACATCTACCTCTCCATACTCTTCCGAAGGCTGGGTATAATTACATCACCTTTTGGTATTTCGTCTTCTCGTCACTTCTGAAGCCTCTTTCTTTCCTTACTATCTGCTTTGACTCTAGTTTCTCTCTTCTCTCTTTCCTCACCTCTCTCTTCTCTCACCTCAGTTCTCTCTTCTCTCATTTCACTTCACTGTTTTCTCTCTTATCTCATCACTGTTTTCGCTCTTCTCTCATCTCATTCTCTGTTTTCTCTCTTCTCTCATCTCATTCTCTGTTTTCTCTCTTCTCTCATCTCATTCTCTGTTTTCTCTTCTCTCATCTCATTCTCTGTTTTCTCTCTTCTCCCATCTCATCTCTTTTTTTCTCCCTTCCCTCTCCTCTTTGATCGTGCTTCGATTATTATATCTATAGTAAATATGTTCTTTTTCTTCGATTGGATGCAATGCAGAAAAGAGAACAGGAAAGGAAAATTAACGGTTCGACCAGACACGCCGCTATCAATGTTTCTTTTTTTTTAGCATCAAAAATACAGTGTTTACATTTTATACGACCTTTTTTTCTTTGCTGAATCCGTTATGGGGATATACAGTAGCAAAAACATGATCAAATGAGAAGAAATAAGCAATAAATTGCGTGTCAGCACGTGCGAACAGTACAGCGCCATCAAAACATAACGGTGACTCCAGAAAACATTGGCGCGCCAACGAGGTAGATTTAAAATGCGCTTCAAAATAATTGTCGGAAATCTGAAAAGACCGGATTATCAATGGCCGGATTTTTGAATGTCAACCTGTATACACACACACGCATATATATATATATATATATATATATATATATATATATATATATATATATATATACATATATGTCGGTGTGTGTGTGTGTGTGTGTACGTGTGTGTGTGTGTGTGTGTGTGTGTGTGTGTGTGTGTGTGTGTGTGTGTGTGTGTGTGTGTGTGTGTGTGTGTGTGTGTGTGTGTGTGTGTGTGTGAGAGAGAGAGAGAGAGAGAGAGAGAGAGAGAGAGAGAGAGAGAGAGAGAGAGAGAGAGAGAGAGAGAGAGAGAGAGAGAGAGAAAATTAGGTAAATTTCCATTTTCCTCGGTAACAGATACCAACTGAAGGAGGAACAGAAAAATAAATTAGCAAGAGAGAAAGAGAACGCGGGTAAATTTCAGAGGTAATTACAGGTATGGAATCGATACGGTACAATCAAAATACCTGGCACTATCTTCAGTATTTTTACGTCACACACTAACAATATGACGATAGAATTTCCAAGTTACTTTTCTTATGTATTAGCGAGTGTATTTCCTTTCACTTTTTGCATTATTCTTTTTATTCTTATTTTCACTTATTTCAATATTCATTTAGGATTACGCAAATTATTTTCACCACTGGAAAACAGCCACCAACGTGTCACACACACACACACACACACACACACACACACACACACACACACACGCACACACACACAGACACACGCACACACACACACACACACAGCCACCCACTCACTAACAAGTCGCACACACACAGACACACACACAGACCCGCACACACACACACGGCCACAGCACCAGCCCCTCAATCGCCGGAGTCATCTCCCGCAGCCGGTAGACGCGCGAGGAGCCACTTATCAATACTCAGCCATTGCCAGCGTAATAATCCACATCGCTCAACACCGGCGGAGGATTGGCTTGCAACAAGGTACATCGGATACGTTGCAAAACCCATCCCATATCTCATCTGCAGTATTGGTCTCTTCTTTTTTCTCTTCCTCTCTTTCTCGCTCTCTTCCCTCCTTCCACAAATGTCTGTAATTGCAACGCACGCGAAATGATATATGCAATCGGCAGAGACAAAGGGAGAATCTCTCTGCCTCCC